>NC_068355.1:29190749-29490749 GCF_020536995.1 Dreissena polymorpha | reverse complement strand
TTTGATATGGAGCATAATGTAGAGGTCCCCTACACAGTTTGTTTTATTAATAAACTTGGTCCTAGTGATCATTGACTGATCCTGGTAAAACCTTCATAAAAACATTGTGTTAACAGCAAAGCCCCTATGGTTCCTATTTGGTCCATGTAAATGATGACATTTCTGAATTAATTGAATATAATTTTGGGATTTGTTAAGATATTTCTATATGTTTATAGGGTCCTTATCCTCACAAGTTCAGGCCCAGGAAACCATGCTTCTCAACTGCACCCAGCCACTACATCGCAACAGTAATAGTTTGTTTCACCACTTTTAGAATGGGGCTTGGACTCTTTGTATTTCGAACAAGAACTATCTTTCAAAAAGATATACGGCGTTGATTGTGGTTGTGGTTGATAAAAGATAAAGAGTTATATTAATGAGACAGCAAATTCCTTTTTCTAAGCAGTTCTTAGCAGCATCACATGCAAATCAATAACCTTGCGCCAGATTTTGTGGCTTACTTCGCATTATTAGATATTGTTGACCATATATCCATAGTTTAAACCTATTTATTTTAGCTTGATTGCATCAAAAGCCTTAGGCTTATATAAACGCTCTCGATTCTATTGATAAAGAACAAAAATATACAAGAAGAATATAAATTAAATGATGATATACGAGTATATGGCCAAACACGAATCAACCGTACATATTTGAAATATTAATATGCGTGTTCTTCGAACAGACATGTATTGTTGTAGTGGTTTTTCGGACTTAGTTATTTGATTCGATTGTTAATAGTATCGTGAATCATTGTGCTCATGCTTAGTAAATTGGTTGCTATGGTGGAATAAATCTAATTAAATTAATCAAAACTAGTACATATCATGGAATTATTGAAAAACAATCCTTTATTGACATACCATAATTATATAACGCGAATATCTGCAATGAAGATATTTCCGGTCATGTTCACCGGGTTAACGCGATAGAGTTTATATAATGAGTCTTGTACTGACCGCGAACTGAACTTTATACCTTGTGAGATGGAATGCAATGCGTTAAAGTGAGGTCACGATTTCACTGCTGAAATGACGGTTTGTTTACAGCTTTATACTTTTTCATATTATTTTCGCTGTTTCGAAAACAATTTAACATATTTTGGTCAAAGCAAATATCAGGATATGGAACAAAAATATTTATATGATCTAAAATATACGTGATCACAGAATGCAATATGGTAGTAATAACTAAATATGAGAACGCAGCCTTTAAAAAAAACAAATGCTATGGCGCTGACAATCCTCTGGAAATAAAAGGTGCACGCACAAACCTTATTGATGTCAAGAGTTGAATGTAAAACTGTTCTATCTATCAAGCCTTTTCATTAGAGATACAGTTGTTTCATGCTGAACACGCAGTAAAACAGTGTTAAAAAGACGCGGACATGTTTTCAATGTTTTGGTTGTATGCTGAAATCAGCCAATAGAATAAATGAAGTGTATTCATTTGTGTCTAGCCGCGGTCAGGTCAGGTAAGGTCAAAAGTGACGTTAAACAGCTACGCCAAAAAAACTGTGTTGTTATTATCCCCCGCCATAGGCGAAGGGATATAATTTTTGGCAGTGTCAGTCCGTCCGTCTTTCTGTCCGGCCGGCACTTTTATGTCCGGAGCCATATCTTGGAAGTGCTTTGGTGGATTTCATTGAAACTTGGTATGAGTATATATATGGATAAGATGATGATGCACGCCAAATGGCATTTGTACACCATCTGTTAATAATGGAGTTTTGGCCCTTTGTATCTTGACAAAAATGCTTTTTAATATAAGCTTAGAGCTTTATCTCCATTAACACATGACCCAAAGCCATAAAACTTGCCATGTTGTTCTCAATCATCTGGGGTTGCTTCACATTCAACACCCATAATCTTAGGTGTTAAGGTCAAGGTCATACATTGAGGTCAAAGGTCACACATTTGATGAATTATTCATTATTTAGTCATTCCTTTACTATGCACTAAAGGAATTCTGTAATATCTTTCCATAGTAATTAATTTATACCTTTTCTTTTTGTTCTACACCCATCCATAATAAAATTTATTTGATGGGGTATATCAATTCAACAAATTTGCTTGTTTTAAGTAAAATTGAGAAATAGGTGTTGTGGTTGTTTTTGCTAACAAATACTTTAATATTGAGGATAAAAGTTTGTTCAATATAACATTTACTATGGTTCAACTTGAACTGAACATGGCATATATTTTTCTTTGTTTGGAAACCTTCACTTGTTAATTTCAATCAGTCATTTTGGAAAAATGGATACTTTGTTACATTTGGAATGGGACCGAACAACAGCCCAAAATATTAGAATAAAAAAATAAAACTGAAGTAAGTTCCCTTATCATTGGAAAAGGATCACTGTGGCACAGCTGTGAGCACCTAACAAAATGTCCTGTCTTAAAAAGCCAAGGAAGTCTCTTCTGTATGAAAACCCTGTCTTGGTCGAAAAATTAGCCTGATTAGCCTGTGCTGACTGCACATGCATTAAGCCAAATTTTCCCTAAATGCGGCTTTTATAAGCCTTAGACTTTTGATGCAATCAAGCTTTAACAAATTGGTAAAACCAAAATGCACACAAAACTGGGTTTTCTGCTCTTCAATAAATTGACTAGAATATCTTATTTCAATTTAAGGTTTAAAAGTGAAACTAGTGCACCTTCGATACAAATGTTAATAAGATAGACAGCTTCACGCTCAACCCTAAAATTATGGGTTATATTGAACATCCAGAGCTTTATTTCAAAAATGTCAATAGCATGCAAATTATCTGTAGGTACCAACCAAACTGACTTTTTAACTCTTTACCAAAATCACGTTCTAAATCAAATGTAATGATTGTAATGAAACTGCCATTTCTATGTAAAAGGGGTCAATGTTGTTTGTGCCTTTGTGTTAGGTGGGTGTTATATTTGTGGAGATCTGGATAGCAATTTTAATCACCAATACTGTGATTGTAATTGTAATTATATGCAAATGATAGTAGTAGTATAAGAAGCGTTGTATTGACTACATCAGGAATGTGCCTTATGGCTATAGCCCCCAGAAGAATTGTTAGTGATATGTGGTACATATTTACCCATTTAAAGATCTTTTTCAAGCTTACTTGAGCAGAAAATGCTCTGGTAAGAAATTGTGATAACCCTATGTCAATCAATGTGCTGTGTGCGTGAGGTCAACTTTTGTCATTAACACTCTAGATGCCTAATTTGTTGATCAGATCTTCATGAAACTTGGCCCAAAACTAGGAAACCATGTCATCAGATCAAATCTTTTAAAACCCCATGCCACTATAGGGGCTCAATCTCGATAAAAACTTAGTAAGCATGCTTATCTTGACAATGTCTAAGCCAATTTGGAATTTAGGTCAACAGTTAGAAAAGCCTTCTTACCACTCCAGATGCCACATTTATGACTCAATTTAATGAAAAATGCTTATCTTTCAATTTTCAAGTCTGAGTTTGAATCTATGTCACATGTACCCAAAAACTAGGTCATGAGGTGCAATCTTTCTTCCCACTCAAAATCGTTCAAACTTGGTCAGAATGTTGATCTTGAATGCTGCATATTGAAATCACATCATGTGCGTTCAAAAACTGGGTAACTAGGTAAAATGTTCTAAATATCATGTTACCGCTCTAGAGGTTGCATTGACGACTCGATCTTGTTAAAACTTCATCTTTTTTATTTTGTCTAGACAAATTTTAAAATTCGGTCACATCTTTCCATAAACTAGGTCTTGAAGTTAAATCTCAGACCACTCTAGAAGCCACATTTATGACTCAGTCATGTTTAAACTGGGGCATAATGTTTATCTTGACAATATCATCTTATAATCAATGCCATTTTCGAAACTCGCTTAAGTGTGGTCAAAAACTATGTCAAAAGGGCAAGTCTTTTACCAAAGTTTTAAGTCGAACTAAGGTAAGTCTTCATGGCCATCCTGACCCTTTTGTTACAATAAGCAGGATGCAGATATTTTTCAAAAAACGATATTTTGCATTGTTTTCAATTAAAAAACTTAAAGATTGTATTTAAAGAAAATCGTTACATTTAAGGAATATTGTTTTTTTGTTCAGTGTAGTTAAAATACTTACATGTGTATCGCATTTAAATTCAGACTAAAATGCATGTTATGTTTTCACTCTATGTTCAAAGATATCTGTCAGTTGGAGGGAGAAAGAAAGAGATGTTTAAATAGCAAAACATGCACACATTGCTGCTTCAGCCTCAATATGAATTGCAGCGGCAGCAGCAGAAGCAACAACGCTCACAATTCAATAATAAACAGTTCCATTGATGAGCGCTTTTAAATGTATGAGACTTCAGAATACTCATTATCGAGACTCACCTGTGCTGAATGTTTTCTTTATTCTTTTACTGGGTAATTACAGTTGATATAAGGCATGTGCCTTAAGTGTTGTCCTTGCAGGCTTATCTGGGAAGACACTTTCTCCTAAAATGGTGTTTTATGCCTCCGGATCGAATATAACCTTGTTTCTAAAATAGCTGCTGTGCGGCTTCAAAGCACAGTAAGGGGCATTGTGTTTCACAATCACAGCTCTTATGTTTGTACAAAGAAAGTCTCTTCTCGGAAAAAATCTAGTTTAGGCGGAGTGCCGTCAGCGATTAGCCTGCAAGGACTTCACAGGCCTATTTGAGACGATACTTTAAACACATACATTTAACCGTTTTTACAGAGTGAGGCGCAATTTTGTGAATTGTTATAAATATAACATTGATATGCTGTCCATGTGACCTTTTCATAACTTGATGAGCCCACTATATCTACAAATTAACTGATCAATGTTTATGCATTGTTATTGTTCCATTCCCTTGTTGCAATAGCACATTATTGTTTTGCGCCAAACTTAAGACTATGGCAGCTATAAGTGCGCTGTTGAGAGGTTTGCACACACTATTGCATCAGCTCTCTATTTCAAAACAACTGATCATCATGAAATATGTTGATAATGTTTTTGATCATATCTAGACCAAATTTAGTAACCAACCAGATCTCATGTAGCACCTCCAACATATGTTTTTGTTTAATGAAGAATAATTGACCAAATTAAACGTGTCTGCCATTTCACTCACGATCAATATAACCCAGTCTTCTTAGCGGGTGTATTGTTGGCATTCTTGTTTATTCGGTGTATGAACTGCCTGAAAACTGTGTAGATGTGACAAATAGAATGATCTCCTGCTGATGCAACTGAAGTTACATTTGTTGATATTGTATTTCACAGGACAACATGTCAATGAACAAGGCACCTTTCTCTGAAAACCTCGCCGAGCTAATGAACAGTTCAACTACGCCATATGTGACCCTTCAGAGAATGGAATTCCTAGCCAAATATCTAATCGGTGCCAATCTGGGCCCCAGCAGCAGCCTCAGCCGTGGGGGACGGGTTTATGAAGCAATCTGGGCTCCAGCAGCAGCCTCAGCCATTGGGGACAGGTTTATGAAGCAATCTGGGCTCCAGCAGCAGCCTCAGCCATGGGGGACAGGTTTATGAAGCAATCTGGGCTCCAGCAGCAGCCTCAGCCGTGGGGGACAGGTTTATGAAGCAATCTGGGCTCCAGCAGCAGCCTCAGCCGTGGGGGACAGGTTTATGAAGCACCCTGAACTTCTCAATCTCACATCAACAGTAGATCAACATGACCTCCAGCAGCAGCCTCAGCCGTGGACACAGGTTTATGAAGCAATCTGGGCTCTAGCAGCAGCCTCAGCCGTGGGGGACAGGTTTATGAAGCAATCTGGGCTCTAGCAGCAGCCTCAGCCATGGGGGACAGGTTTATGAAGCAATCTGGGCTCCAGCAGCAGCCTCAGCCGTGGGGGACAGGTTTATGAAGCAGGGCTCCAGCAGCAGCCTCAGCCGTGGGGGATAGGTTTATGAAGCAGGGCTCTAGCAGCAGCCTCAGCCGTGGGGGATAGGTTTATGAAGCAGGGCTCTAGCAGCAGCCTCAGCCGTGGGGGACAAGTTTATGAAGCACCCTGATCTTCTCAATCTCACATCAACAGTAGATCAACATGACCTCCAGCAGCAGCCTCAGCCATGGGGGACAGGTTTATGAAGCAATCTGGGCTCCAGCAGCAGCCTCAGCCATTGGGGACAGGTTTATGAAGCAATCTGGGCTCCAGCAGCAGCCTCAGCCATGGGGGACAGGTTTATGAAGCAATCTGGGCTCCAGCAGCAGCCTCAGCCGTGGGGGACAGGTTTATGAAGCAATCTGGGCTCCAGCAGCAGCCTCAGCCGTGGGGGACAGGTTTATGAAGCACCCTGAACTTCTCAATCTCACATCAACAGTAGATCAACATGACCTCCAGCAGCAGCCTCAGCCGTGGACACAGGTTTATGAAGCAATCTGGGCTCTAGCAGCAGCCTCAGCCGTGGGGGACAGGTTTATGAAGCAATCTGGGCTCTAGCAGCAGCCTCAGCCATGGGGGACAGGTTTATGAAGCAATCTGGGCTCCAGCAGCAGCCTCAGCCGTGGGGGACAGGTTTATGAAGCAGGGCTCCAGCAGCAGCCTCAGCCGTGGGGGATAGGTTTATGAAGCAGGGCTCTAGCAGCAGCCTCAGCCGTGGGGGATAGGTTTATGAAGCAGGGCTCTAGCAGCAGCCTCAGCCGTGGGGGACAAGTTTATGAAGCACCCTGATCTTCTCAATCTCACATCAACAGTAGATCAACATGACCTCTAGCAGCAGCCTCAGCCATGGGGGACAGGTTTATGAAGCAATCTGGGCTCTAGCAGCAGCCTCAGCCATGGGGGACAGGTTTATGAAGCAATCTGGGCTCTAGCAGCAGCCTCAGCCATGGGGGACAGGTTTATAAAGCAGGGCTCTAGCAGCAACCTCAGCCATGGGGGACAGGTTTATGAAGCACCCTGAACTTCTCAATCTCACGAACAGTAGATCAACATGACCTCTAGCAGAAGCCTCAGCCATGGGGGACAGGTTTATGAAGGACCCTGATCTTCTCAATCTCACATCAACAGTAGATCAACCAATCTGGGCTCCAGCAGCAGCCTCAGCTGTGGGGGACAGGTCTCCAGCAGCAGCCTCAGCCGTGGGGGACAGGTTTATGAGGGATCCAGCAGCAGCCTCAGCCGTGGGGGACAGGTTTATGAAGCACCCTGATCTTCTCAATCTCACAGCAACAGTAGATCAACATGACCTGAACGGTGGGGATAAGAACTAATGATAATTAAACCCCACACACCAAGATTTGGAGATTTGGAGAGTCTGTAAGTTGGTCAGTCAGAGGGGCTTTTTGTCTGCATAAAATGTAAACATATTTGTATCAAACCAAATCTACATTTCTCAAGGGATTTTATTATATCTTCAATTGTGTGAACCCCATGAAGTGCGGGTTGAGGTATGGTAATCATTTTGTGACAAAGCTCTAAGTTATCATTGGCCAAGTCACTCTCTTGCACAATATTAATGTACTGACTCTGTATCTCACCATACATGGGAATTCAGGGGCTGTGTAACTTATATTGTATTCAGAATTATTAACTAACATTTTGACCACAGAACTGTGTAAATAGCTTTGTTCAAAACAAAGGAAGCATAGAGTCACTAGAATCACTTTAGATAAAAAAGTGTAAATGCAGGAACCATAGTTAATTAGTATGTTTTATTATGACACATTTACCAGAATATATTTTTCTTTCAGCGGTTCGTGTTCAGTGTCTAACAGTATTCTAATGACCAAGCCACGTCAGCGAAGCAGCAATAACAGCAGTCAAGTAAGTTGTCTTCAACATTTAAGAGTACCAAGGGTCGCAGTCTTTTGCTCAATACGGATTGTTTTAAATAAAACCTAATGTAGTTATTGAAAATATTTGTTGATTTCCGTGTAAGATGGAAATGTTTTATAGCCCAATACATCAACACCACAAATGCATATGAATGATAACTAATCAAAACATACATTTCTTTATATTTTTCTTCAAAAAAATGTATGAAGAACACATTAAGGTTGTTTCAAAATATAGCTGAACAATATGTGTTTCAAAATATATCTAAACATATTGATGTTTTAGACTTCGCTTTGATTTATTTTCCCTTTGATTTCTCTTCTCCTAAACAGGTCGAGGATCACCCAAAACCACTTGGTGCCTAGCGATGATTTTTTCTGCTACCAACTTGACCTGGTTATTGTACTCATGTGCGCGTCAGGTTAAAGGTCACCTAAGGTTTAATCAGCATATATGGCCATGGTAGTAAGACAATTTAAGATCATAAAGGGACTTGTTGACCAACTCGACGACCAAGTTATTTAATATTGTTTCAAATGTATAAACGAAATGACTGCAATACAGGGCATCATACGAAAATCTACATACTTTCCCCTTTAAATGTGTAAAATTAACAATGAACAAAATGACTACAAAACAGGCATTTACAAGAACATCTTTGAATAGTTTCCTTTAAATATTGCTCAATCTTTTTCAAAATGTATGCAGAAAGAAAAAACTTTGTCTCTATAAAGATTGCTCAATATGTTTTTACTGCAAACGGATTAATTACAGAACAGGAATGTATCTTTTAACATTATCGTTGAAATGTCTCAACCATTTGCAGTAAACAACATGACTGCACAATATGGCATCAATGGCAAAGAAGAAGTGATCAGAGGGGGTTATAACGTGCAAGTCAAGAAGGCGACGTCCATGACAAGACTGGTATGGTTCGCTGTTTTATACTAATTATTACTTTTATTAATTATGAAATGCCGTAAGAAAGTGATGATCGTTTGTTTCGTATATATATATACACATATATCTCGACTTTACTCTCTACAAATTTGTTTAGCATGATCTGTAATGTTGTGTCCCCGCTAAAACATTTTGTAGCGAGTAGAGATATAGAGCGAGTATTAATACAAAATAACGCCTATTACTCAGCCCGAACGCAACCATCTTGACTATCAAGTAATTATCCCCTCTGTTTGATTGTCCCAAACTTATGTCAATCAACTTTCTCAAATTGTGTTGCATTTCGTGAATCATCAACTATGTATACAACTTTTGTCACAAAAAAGTATATTCAACCTGTGTCTGCGCCACTTGTAAATTGTTTTTATATAAATACTTTGGAGACAATTTGGTCATTACCAACATATAAAATACTAATTTATAAAATTAAGTCTTGATAGCATTGACTGTATGTTAAGTTTTAAGAGGCTTCCAACTCTAGAACATCGTTGACTTTAGATAAGCCTGATTATTTTATGTGTATGACTTATTAAGGGACTCACAAGTGTGACCGGTTGAAAAAGTTGAACCATTCCTGGGAGTCTTGAAGAATGTCAAAGTCAAGCTAGCATTGTCTTCAAAAATGTGTCTTGTTTGACACATGACTGACTTTATTTCCAGAAAACCCTGATTGCAAAATGCAGAGTCTGCTCCAGAAGCATTTGCAGACACAGAACATGAACCCGCTGCAGTCATCGTCTTCAGATTATATCATCTCTATGGTGCAGGACCCTCAGTCTGTGAACACAGGCAACCTTCGGTGAGTTAACGAGTCATGCGCATGCTTTTTGCATGGCCCCAATTTAAGAGTTAGGTGGGTAAATATAGATTTACCCTTGTCCGTCCATATGTCGTTCGCTGCAACTCTCGTATTTTTTTTCTACTGTAACCTCGAAAATTATTGCTTCTTGTGTGATGAAACCAAACATATGAACCATCATATGAACTTGCATTGCTGTGTATTTTGGTTCATTTTTGTTTGACATCAGTCGAGTTTTGTGACACAAGAAAAATGTGGGTGCATCCGTGACCATGGTCACCAACATTTTCCTACTTCACCAAAGAGATATGAGTTTTCTCAGAAAAACTCTTGCCCAATAAATGTTTTAGGGGCCATCAGCTAGTAAACCCTTGCCTATTTTCATTAATCATTAGGTACTACTTTTCCAATGCCAAACACGAATCTTTATTAAATCCAATCCCAAGGTATTAGTAGATAAAGAGGTTATTTTTCACTTTTAATATGTATTATCGATGCTTATTTCATCAATAGTTTCAGGACCATTATTTCCTCTGTGGATTCAAATCAGAGAAGTTGTAACACTCTATGACAGTGCGGTTCTTGTTCTTTTTGTCATTGGTATCAAAAATAATATGAAAAACCGAAATTTACTTGTATGCATTTTTCTTGTTTTTCAGGCGCCAATGACGAAATCAAACCATCCAATCAGAAACACATCCTGTTGCAGCAGTTATTACCATATTGACCCCAGTCAAACAAAAGAAACTCAGAGATAAATACTGTTTATGGTGTTCTAGTCTCTACATACCGTGTGGTATGTTGAGCACGTACTCTGACAGGTTTCATCTTATAATTGTTTGACTGGTGGAAAATAAATGACCTTGTTCAAGTCGAAATGTCAGAATAACAATTCATAATTCAAATGCCAAAAAGTCATATCAACAGCCACATTTGTTATGTGACCAGCAAAGTTGTATTCAAAAAGACACAATAGTTTACTTTATATTTTCTTGTGACCAACCAAGTTGTATTTAATGAAAAACAATAGTTTATGTTTTATGGGAATTATGATGCTGTCAGTCATGTTATGTTGGACGTTTTAGTTAAATATAGTATGTTACAAACTGTATTATTTGAAGCACACATATTGCAGGTATATCCAATGTCTGTGTCTGTATTATGAACCTTTCACTTCAGATTTTGATCCGGATATGGTAAATTTAAGGGAAATACAATCATAACAAAGTTATTTTAAGATTATCAAAGCTGTTTAAATGTTTATGGTAACTTGGACACAATTGAAAATATATTGGCGTATTGTCCATGTTTCAGTTTTCTGTTTTACCAGTAATATAGATGTGCTCATTAAAATAATGCTTCAAAGAGGTTGAGAGTTATGAAAGTTCAGCTTTTCTGTATATCAATCTTTCTGAACTCAATACTTGTCAATTTGCTCATTCGGGTCGGTATTTGATCCAAAATCTTGTTAAGTAGCATACTTTTTCAAGGGAATATAAATTAATTCTGGGAAAAAGTGTTTAATCTACTTAAATTTATTGATTTTTTGTTACCACCAGTACTTTGTTGATTTCAATTGCTATGGTTTGCTAAATAATTAAAGCATGACTGTTGTTTTATTTGGAAAGCTTTTAATAAAACTCAGAATTAAAAACAATATTTAAAAAAAAAGATGAGTTTTATGAAAAATGGCACATTTTATGTTTGTTAATTTGTGTTGTAAGATCATACACTTACATGCTCATAAGTGTTAACATTCGATTTTGGATGTTAAAGTTTATAATGCTTTATATATGCATATGTAGATTTACACAACCAGATTGTACCTTCTTAAATCAGTGAGTAATTTAACCCAGATTTCTTGATAACTGTTTATAGGTATATTTTGCCATTTATACATAGAGCAACTGCAAAGCGATTGTATTTTCGATGTAAATCATACATTTAGTGTTGCCATTGTTTAAACTCACTGTTTACATTTATTTGTACACACCATTGTTATAAAACAACATTGCTTGTGTAAATGCACATATATGTATAAAAACTGTTTAATAATGCAGCATTAAATATTCTGAAGAGAAAAGGATATTTACGGCAATAGAAACACCTTGTTATATGCTATGCTTTTCATCGAATGAATTTGAGCAACTATTAAAATGAATTTATTTCTTCTTTAATTTTAACTAAATACAACGATAGTACCTTGAAATTAGAAATGAGTCAATTACAAAATAAGGGAGAGTGATGTCATATGTTAACAATTGTCAGGCATAGCAATTGCCTCTATTGGTAATATAACAGAGCAATATTATTTGCTTAAACAATACAAATTAAGATGTCTTTTTTTGTTAGATAATAATTGTGTTTACAACTTGATATAACGAGTAAATACATACAGAATTTCAAATTATTTCGCAATATATACTCGGCAATAAGTGAAAGTCTAAAAGGATTTTGTGGAATAAACAATTTGCAAATTATTTGCTTGTTTCATGAAGTAATAGTTAAGGTAAAATGTGGTACTTATTGTTACACAAACACAATGTGTAATAACAAAATGCATCAGTAATGACATTTATTAAAATTCCTTAAATTTGCATGACTACTCAGTGCTTTGAGTTTTGTAATTGTGACGATTATAAGTGAATATTCTGCAAAAAATACCTCTATACGAAATGTGTATATTTCAATAATAATGGTATACTTGTATGCAAAGTACTTGAATAGTTTTGATGTATTGCTGATAAAGAATTGTGTAATTGTACTAGTCCTATTCCAGTTTGTGTAACGTTGACCGTTCAACATAAGCTGTCAGTGGAGTGAATTCACTGGGGCCAGTTTCTGTAAATCTTCCGATTTAAAACTGCAGCATACACGTATGTCTTAAATCCAGATTTACATAACAGTGTGGTTGTTTATCTTGAATTTGTATTGAATGCATAAAACATGTTTGTTATGTTGTTGAACAACTGAAGATAGCTTAAATGTGTACATTGTGTTTCATTTTTAGATATATCAAATTGATACATAGAAAACAAAATACAAAATGTGCAATAATTGGTATGCATGTTTAGCCCAAAAAATGTTATCATACAAGCATATAAGTATTGGACTATATGATACTGTAAGATGAAATGTTTAAATCACGTCATGATGTGTTCATCTACTTTAAATAAACATTTTTCATAAGTAGATATTGGTTGTATAAACTCTATTGAAACTGCCCCCAATTCATTTTAATTGCTTTTGTAAATATATTCAATATGTAACATTATTGTTAATGGTATGTTTATAGTTAAAGTGTAAGTGTTTCTCTAAACTGTAACCGGGTGTCTGTTTAATTTATTGAGATGTGTTTATATTGTCCGGCTTATTAAATTAAATATTGTGCAAATTGTCGCATTGTGGTTGTTGTGATAAAAACAAAGCACTTTCCACTACTCATGTTTGTTTTGGTTCACTATTTTTATAACCAGTGTTTTGTCAGTATACTAAATATTTTAGTTTTGCAATTTCTTTTCACTTAAACAGCCAACACCATTTATTGGATGACGTAGTTGTATGCATAGGAATTTAAGCTTAATAAACGTCTATAACAAAACTTAAAAGTACATTTAGACTATATCGATAAACACGACATATCATTTAAAAGAATTCGGCGTATATCCTGACTTTGAAATACAGGTAGAAAATTGACGTGTGTGTGTTATTTAATTAAAAACAAAGGTTTATGTATTTTTGTGTTTTCTGTTCACTTTAAAGTCGCATATCCACCGCATGAAATGTTTGAAGTGCAGGTATATTACATCAGAAAACAGTGTTCGTAGATAGGGATTTTACTATAGGAGATCACATCATATGTGTCCTCACATGGTTAATTATAAATATATTCCTTTGTAATCAAAACATGTTTATGTTTGATGACGACACCGTTTTATTTCCATACATTCAAATAACACTGTTACATCAGCGTCATACGAAATTTGGTCGTATGACATAAGCAGCCAACGTAGCTTCAAGTCAAGCATGTGCACTTGTGCAGTCTGGTCATTGGCTACGCTTTCCGCTATAAAACGCACGCACGGTTTCGTGGTATCTCTGGAGAAGCCTATCTTGTGTGCATGTCCTGACAAGACTGTGCTTATGCACAGGCTGAACTGGAGCAACGCATGCAGCATAGTGCATAAGTCCCATTTTTGCAAAACGCAGGTCTTTAAAAATCTAATTGCGTCTTGTAAATTGTACATCAAACAACGATACTTCTAGGTAGAAAATTGAGGTCATACGGTGTTATTTTTAGCAAACTGGCAAATGTCGGTAGGCCTCATCGACAACATCGTTAATAAATATAAATCAATAAATATTGATCAAATTATAAAGCCTTACAAACTTGAAACCATAGTAACGAGTAATAAGTGTGACTGATTATGTTCTCGTTCCCGCCACGGTCAATCTTATTCTGTCTTTTTGTTCTTAAATTATGTTCGTGTCGTTTAAACGTAGCTCTACAGTCCTGTGTTTAAAAGTCAGCAATTGAGCGAATTGACTAACACTTAAAACACTCACTGCTCTGTGAATAAGTTCCTGTAACGAATTGAGTTTTACATAAGCCGTGATTTCAGCAATACCATCATGATCTCTCTTTAAATGCATTGCATTGCATCACGCACGAAATCACTATCAATGCGCGGGGCAGCCTGTTAGGAAATCGTCATTTGAACGCTTTCGTGTTAAGGCGAAACTTTCAATATTTCTTGACCATATATCTATTGAAAAAAGATATTTGTCGTATCCAATAAAATGGCGAGTACATAATACAGTCTTAATGTGTTTACAATGAACGATAACGTTTGGTATTTATTAAATTACAATTATTCCATCAACTTCACCATTTTATTTAGGACTCTTCGATATGGGTTTTATGCAGTTAAAAACTGCGCAGGGAAAGCAATCATCCGCGATATTTGATCTAATTGATATAGCTGATTCTATTTCACAGACATTCACAAATTGTATGACCGCATATCGGTGTTTAAAGATATGTGTGTTTAACAGTGAGCAAATAAAGATACATGCAGTTCTTGTTGATGTATCTGTTATTTAACCCCAAATGCATGAATGAAGCTGACTAAAAATACAACCTTGATCCGTCTCCTATCGACATTTTTGTCCGTTTTGAGATTTTTGGTCGCCACTATGACCGTTCTAATGGATCTCGTGCAGACTGTATCTCGCTTCGCCGGCGTACGTCATTAAAATCGATTGCTGCGGAAACGAGGCCAATTGCTACTAGATACCGGTAAATTTGGAACACACTTTTTTCGTTATTGAAGTGCCACATAAATTTTTTCAAGGTTTTATATCTCAACTTACTTCCAAAGTATGGCGTCCTTTCTAGCGTCTCAAGTATTAACCGTAAGTTTAAGAGTAAACGTACTGACTACCAATAGATTGAGCCAAAAGAAAGAGGTTTCTTTTCTGTGTGAAACAATAACTAAGTGTTGACAAAGACCCTTCAAGCGCTTAATTTCGTATGGATCGAACTCACGACCTCAATATCGTATGGATGACACCATAACACCACTGCGACATCTCAGAATCCTGATAAATTAAAATTAAATAAATAATTATTAGTTTCGCATATATTAGCTAAGGCTCGAAAATATGTTGTGGATAAAATACGTTCTGTATTAATTGGACAAAAGAATTATGTTTTATACAATTAGAGCTTTTTCTACTCTTATCTCACATCGGGAAAAGGGAGTGTTTATAACTGGGAATTCTCAAGCCTAGGCCATGCAGAATAAAGTATAAATATACTTATTAAAGATTGACTGCGTCAAAAGAGCGATTGTATTGAGACGCATTCAAGTTCAAGAATAACCAGAACTAGTCGTCTTTTTGAGAAATTTTATCTCAACGCAAAACATGTAAATTGGTAGGGGTTGAACTCAAAACATCTTGACCCCTAGGCAGACACCATATCAACTAAACCACTTGATGTCGCAAAAGTTTTAAACACATTTTCAAAACGTCGTGGCATTTAATTAATAATAATTATAAAACAATGACACCTTAGCTCGCTCTTCAAAAGAGGAAACATGTCAAGAGCAATATCCATTATTTGTTAGTTAATAATATTAGCGTAAAGATACTTTAAAGATATAAAATAATTTTATAAATAGTTTTATTTATATATTGAACCAGTGCGGTAGTTTAAGGTTATGATCAAGACGAAAACGATTAAACGATAGCACATTATAATAAATGACAGATGATGATTATCTTTTACTTGAACCCGTTTAGTAAACTGTGAAGAAATCCCCACGTTATTGGAACACTTCTGTGTAGAGACGTATTGTTTGGAAAGTAATAAGAACGATCTCCGATCAACTACACCACTGAAATTTTAAGTTGTTCGCTAAAATTGTACATGTATATACAATATATGTTCGTCACATGTTTGTAGTGTGAGCTGTTTGTTCCGTTGTTTGGCATTTCGTACAGACGAAAGGGCGCTGACGCATATGCAGGGGAAATTTTATGAATTTCACTGATCGAACCAACATTGACGAAATGTTATACAAGCAATGTGGCAGACACGGTTATTTTTCGTTTATTGGAGTGAATGCATGACAAAGCAACCGAAACACTACTTGCGGCTTTGAAAACCACCGACTTTGCCAATCGCAAAACCAGTTTGTATATATGGAATCAAAAATACAAGTTAAGAAAAAGTTTAAGTAATAGGAAAGTTAAGATGTTTTAATGTGAAAGTTGTAACGCATTCTTTATTTCACAATTTATCCTCAACGAACTAAACTAGCCGTGAAATGTCTGCATGACATGTATTGCATCGCCTATGTTTCATAACGTAGTTTACATGCTTTACACTTACATATGTATCATGTTAATATTGATATGTTTCTATCCTGATTTACATGAAGACCCCAATATCAACGAATAAAAAAACACCATGACATCTGTACTTTAGGTTTCATCTGCAGAAATTCTCTTTATGGACCACAACCAATCTTTTCATCATGAGCAAGTCAGATGACCGAATGAAGACATCAATATGAGCTCTACACCGACTAGCTCTACTCGGTACCGACACAAACGGATTATTATAATCTCGGGAACATGATGATGATATACAACATGATGTACATGTATGATGATAATAAGGACAAAAACGACGATGAGGGCTATGATGATGACATCAATTATGTTTATGCTGATGATGGTGGTGATCACGTGCGGATGATGATGTCGGTGATACGTGGGGATGCTGATGTTGGTGATACGAAGGAGGATGGTATTTGTGCTATCTAAGCACTTTTTTTCAGATATGGCATGGCACAACAATGAGACTATTTCAGACTTCGCCAACAACACATGGTCGAAGTGTCATAGAAAATCGAACAATTATGCATGGTCATTAGAGATTCTGTATTGTGAAGATATTTGTATCGATGAGTTTAAAACGTATTGTGTCATTTCACATTATTTAATTTAAATTATTAGTAATATTGACACGTTTTTGCAGACTTCATGTTGTTCTTCATGACTTTAATATTGTTGCATTGCTAAGGCAAAAACATTTAGTTTTGATTAATAAATGACCAAACAAGCAGCGATGAAAAATTGCATGTTTTCATCTTGAAGATTGCAAATGTACGAAAGTATATGTAATATAGCAAGGGTTGTAATCACAGTGCATTTTTACCAAAAGTATGATTGGGTTGCCTTTCTTGTTGATATTAGCACAGGTCATTGTGAAACGTGAAAGAAGCAGTGTAACAAAATCTCTAATTTCGAATTCGCATGAGATCCCGGTAAGTACGATGTTCACTGAAAAGCAAATACATGCAAAATATTGAAGTTTTACATGGATGTAAAGTGTATTATTTGATGTTAATGTTTTCAGTAGAGCACCTCAATAACAATTTTATGATCGGTGCTGATATACAAATCATATAACACTTCTCCGTCATATTAAATAACTTCAAATTATTTTTTTTAATTTATATTTTAATTTTTAAATTCTTATTTAACAACATTTTTCCGGTCCGTTGAAATGTAGACGCCCAAAAGAGGAATTAACGAATGCAAATACCAATCTAAAATGTTTACAAATTTCTTGTAACATTTATGCTGATGCAAGTATGGACATGTATTTTGAAGAGCGAAAACTATGTTTAAGCGGATGTTGCTAGAAAAATCATCAACATTCTAGGAATTGGAAGATGCATGAATCATATGAGCTAGAATAATATAATACATTCAATGATTATTTATATTAAATAGGATTAACTTGATCAATATTAAGAGCGATTTCGTCAATTAGTTTAATTTACATAATATTTCACACTGCTGTTAATCTGCTTTCTTAAGAACAAACTGTGTCCATTATTGACGGAAGAACATTTTCATAAATTATGGTATTCCGAACCATATAGTTCGATGTGATTTAACGCAATGACGACATACATATTAATTACGTTCAAATGAAACGATGGCATCAGTTAAATGATGTATTTCAAGCGGCATTAAACAATGAGCAAATTGTTAGTAAATAAATTATATTATCGCTTAAACTGCTATTTAACATACCACAAAACTGCATAATATGTCCAATCATTCAATCTAGATCATTAAATGAAAATATTACTACAATCCATACCGAGTACTGTGAACAGTTTTTTTAATAAGCAAACTATAATAGTTAGTTAAATACCACAAAGGAATTCTTGAATTCTATGATTACACTATCGTCACTGCAAGTGAATAAACTGCTCTGAATGGACAAAGCTTGGGACCGTTTTAAATAGTGTCGTTTGTAAAACCGATGTCTGAGAAGTAGTATCTATATGTAAGAAAGAAATATTATTATCATCTATATCAAAATCATAAAATAACAATTATATTTCAAGTGTATTTAGATTATATATTTATTTGAAAAAATATAATTGTAATCAAAGTTGTTTGTAAAAATATTCACGGAAATAAACGAAACCAAACAAATACCATGTGTGTACAATATGCTGGCTCCTCAACTAAAACAACAACAAGATACAACACATTGCAACCAACACATGTGTCAGAAGCGGGGATTGACTAAGGGTCGCTCATGTGAGATGCTGTTGTGCACACCACTGCGCTAACCGAACAGCCGTTTTAGTAGAGCACCAAGAGCGCTCCATGTCGCGGGATATACTTTGTACTAAAACCCAAGGTTCTCTTACTGGTGACGTCTTGGTAACTACAATGCAATAGAGTGCAACACTACACCGACGGGAAGCATACCCTCGAGAGTTTCCGTGGAGCCGCACAGAAATGGTTCGTTGATCGCTTGAGACTAAACGTAAACCGTAACGCACTCCGTCAATTGGGTAAACTGACGTGCCTTTAGCTGACTTATGCGGTTGCAGCCTTTTTGTAGACGTCTGTCTAAGTCTTCTGACTATAAAGCATAACCACTACTCCGTTCAACGTTCATTGCGTTGATCTGAGACATCGGTGTTTCTTCATATTGCGCAGTAAGACCGATTAATCAAATAAAATCAGTTAAGTGAAAGTTCCACTAATATCCCCCCCCCCCAAATATCGTGTTAGCAGGTTTTCCTAGCTTTATTTCGTAAACTGGTTTTATTATACGCGAGTCTATACGCATGAATGATTCCTTATTGTGGTGTGGTGATTTGAGTGCCTCTAGAGCTATACCAGCGGGAGTCTAAACTTCTAAGTGGGCTTCCCAAGTTGGAGAGTAGTGGTCAGACTTGTATCACCCACCTTTGCTCGAGGCCAATAGGTCAATCAAATCGGAAAACCAAGGACGGGAGACGCGCTAAAGCATTTGCTGGTTTGTCTCATACGACAAGAACAATACGAAAAATAAACCACAGCTCACGACGGATGCACGGGGCCAAAGTCCACATAACGATGGTGCAACGCTTTCTACTCCAATTATGGCAACAATAGATTGTTGTATGATGGTGTCCTGCGTATGCCAGATCTTTGAGTAATCGACAATAAGGATAGTATACGCAAGGTATTTCCTGATTAAATAAAATATGTAAAAAAAAACAGAAATCGTAAAAATATGTTTTCCATATTTCTCTCTATATTTGTGAACGCTTAGTAAATATGATCGAAAGTCGCCCTCTTGTTCGAAAAGTTAAACTGAAATAGCACACACAATTTTAGAGTAGGCATAACAAAGGGTCAGGTGGGATCGTGGTATAAATTGTTTTCTCCTAATTTATTTTAACAAGCCATATATCGACGTAAAGCGCACAGAACGTGGTTATGGAGCATTAATGTTAAGAATGTAGTTTTTTACTCTGAGTGTATGCTTCTATAGTGATATTATGTATAGAAAAAAGTCACACGTCGAGCTAAATTTTCCACAATGATTTGAAGAACATTTCACAAGTTATAGTTCCACTCTTAATACCTACGTTTGAAAGTACGATAGTGATAAAAGTCCTAGACATTAGAAGATTATTTATATGCCTATGGTAGCAGTAAAAAAATAGGGTTGTAAAAGGAGAAGACGTGACATTTATTGTGTACATTTCAGTACTTATACGGCAAATTATATTGTTTTTTGAAAATGTTTTCAAAGCATTATTATTTGCAAGGGCGTTGCAATTACGCGGATATTGAGCAACTTATATAAAAAGAAAATTACCTCAATGATATTGGAACGAAATGTGGGGGGCACGAATTGATAAAAACTGCTACTTTCACGACAACATAAAAATATTGATACTTAAGTCTTAAGAGTGTGACATCACAACGAGGGAAAATTGCGTCTAACTTACAAAAATGTCCTTTCTGTAACCAACACGATATAAACTGAGGTAGGCCCTTCTTTACATAAACTTATATTATTTGTTGTCCGTGTATTTATTTATAAATCATTACATTTTACTACAGTATGACAATGTGGTGATTCGCCCCATGGTTATTTCGATCCCGATTGCACTTGCAGAGCCTTATCTACAAAACTTCAGTTTACAGGTTGTATATTTTATTGACCCCCTGCTGAGATTTATTTACTCAACTTATGGTTTCTGTAATAACGTTTTAACGTTAGTTCAATTACTCTTTCTCCAGAAACTTCATTAGACCTGTTAGCGGAAAACAATAAGTGTTTGCTCATGAGCTAGGGGCGATTATATTGGGTCCATACAATCACCAAAAAAGACCAAAAAACATTCTATATATACATGAAAGTAAGCTATTAGGGCCGTTTTTTAATGGATTGCAAAGATGTATATATTTTGTCAATAATGACTTCATTAAATATTGATTTACGTTTAAATATAAAGCACAAGAGTATTTTATGGCCACCGAAAAGCACTCCCTAGTCAGCACAGAATCACCTAAAAGCACTCAATTTCTTTCTCCATATATGAGGTAGTTTTCCAACATAATGAAATGTTGCCCAGCTCTTGCCACGTGGAGGCCACCTCTTGTAACATAAACATACGCAAAGAAGGTAGTAAAGTTACATAACTCAAGATTATGATTATAATAATAAATGTGAACAATGATAAAATAAACCACTAAAACCAGGTATGATTACTATTAAAATTTATAAAGAAATATACAAGACGGGGCATTTAACTAGTGTTTCATTTATTTCATGATAGAAATATCAACAGAATGCACAGATAAACTATCAGCGGAGTTTTACTTACACCACAACTGATTGAAGGTGTTAATGCTGTTATCTTATCAGCGGGTAAAATTGCATCCGCAGGGTTTTTTGGGGGCCCGATTTAACAGCCGAAATTCGGCTATATTCCCAATCGCAAAAAGTATACTTTTTTCCCAAAATTTGCTAAACAATTCCCAACTGGAAAAAAACCCGCTTATGACATCAACAATTTCGCTTTTTAACTAAGCGTAGTCCGATCCGGTTTCGTACGGGTTTTATACTACACTGTAACTCCAATATAGCGCGGTCAATGGGGTCCAAGCCGCGAAACAGCGTTATAACGGATCCGCGTTATAGGTTCTGAGCTCATTTACTTCAGGGCGCTATAAAAAAAAACAGGTATAATATAGGTCATGTATATTGCCATGCCGTGTTGACGCAAATACATGCATATAAACCGAATCGTATCGATAACAGTATACATACCGCTTTTCTTATGTGCACATTTATCCGATAATCCAATAAAATTGCAACATCACTTAAAAAATAATAATCTTGAACATTTATGACGATATATGTTTAAGAAATTCGTAAACACAACCGTACGCATATATGCCATTTTCAGAAGTGTTAAGAGTACAGCGCATTATGGGGCAGAGCTTTCATTGGACGAGCGACTTTAAATTTAGATTGAATGCAATACGACTCATGTACAAAAAATTGTTTCATTGCGTCATACGCATGCAAAAAACGTGTTTCCCGGGGACTTTCTGATACCGCGCGAAAATGAAAGTGAAACTCTGTTAACAATTGCGTGTACACTGCGTTCGCATGTAAATAAATCGTCTGCATTATTTAATTTCTTATACACGAACTGAAAGATTAAATGACATAATACTAGAATGATAATGAAATGACAGAAAAAGTTGTTTTATACAGTAGGCAGTATATTTCACAGCCGCTCATTTAATATAGTTTAACTGCAACCATATCAAAGTAAGAATGTTTCAATCGTTTTGAATTACTTGAATTGTATATCTATCCCGCTTGCACTTAACTTATGGAAATTATTGCACTGAACCGCTCTGATGAGGAATACATGTAATAAACACTGACACGCGAGTTTTTCACACCTTTATTGACATTACATAACAGATTAACACCAATTAGCTGTCGGTGTTGTTTAACCTCGAGGCGATTATAATCGGTTAAACGGACGGTTGTATAAAGCAATCAACATGACTGTGATTGCCGCCATCTTTGAATTGTCTGAAAATACATGAAGTTGCATAATACGGATTTGAATCAGAAATCAAATGGAAGGTTGGAGAAAAAATGGGATCCAAGCACCATCCGCGTTATATTGGATTCAGCGTTATAACGGAGCGCTTTATATTGGAGTTACAGTGTATACCTCAATTTGGAGAACGTCGGCATTATTCGTGTGCACGCTATTCTCCGTGTTGCTAAGGCGCTTATTATATTTGCGATGAAATTCAAGCGTTTTGTGATTCGGCTGAATGGAAAACAAAGATGTTGCACAATTCGAAATATTACATGAAAAAGATTCCTAATAAAAAACCTGGCGGCTTAAAAAAAACTGTTGATTTTTTTAAGCAAGCGTCATTAAATAAACAAACATCATCAAAAAGTTAAAGTCCTCCCATGAGACTCCTTCCATTGTTAATGATAGTAATTTAATAACAAGTGACTCGTTTGCATCGTCATCATTGATTTCCGAAAGCAAAGTGCTGACTGATGTTCAACATTTTGAAAGCATTCATTCTTCAGAAGAAGATGATGCGCCTCCTAATAAAATGGTGCCTGATGTGACTGAAGACTTTGTGTGAACTTACCATGTGGAAAACTGTTGATCATGATGTTTTTGTGGTGTTTGTGATTAAAGATGTTGAACTCATTCATGTGGTTTTAAATCCCATTTTATTTTCCCAATTTCTTGAAAATGCAGATAAAATTCCCAATTTCAAAGCCATGGGCTATCTTCCCAATACGCTGAAAAAAAACACTGCTCCGATTGAAGGTGATAATCTGATTACCCGCTGCGCACATGCGTTAATACAGTACAGGCAACGTGTACTTTGACAAACGCCACTCGTCGCGGTGTTCATTTTACGGTGTTCGCTTACCAAACGACCCCCGCGATGGGTGTTCAGATCAAATATTCGCGGGGGCCGTTTTCAATAAGGTGGACACCGCGAATCACCGCGGACCCATTATATCTACCGCGGTGTTCATCGTGTTCGCAAAAAAAAAATAATTAAATATAAACGTAAATTATTGATCCCTTTCATTTAAAGCGGGTATATACGTTGTTGTCAAATATTTATGAATTTATATAAAATGTGTAATAAACTTATTATATATATATTTAAATATAAATTAAAATAAAAGTTAAGAAGAACGTGTCGAAATATGCGAAATAAGCCAGATATTTAATTCTGAAATTTAAAACGGCTGTGCAGCCGAATTCGCTAGCATGTAAACCATACATGTACGATGTGAATCTAAACTTAGTTTAACGGTTTATTTGAATTCCTGCAACGATATCTATTCATACGACACACGAACACTAACTCCGATCCTAATGCAAAGACGAATGCTTCGGTTATTGTAGGAAAATATGTACGTCACAATCGACTCGGGGCGCTAATTTGTCTTTGCTGCATTTTATGAAATTCGGCTTTAATGTGTAATTTTTCTTGCCTATTTTGTGTTATTGTAACATATTTTATCAATGTATTTCAATTAAACACATATAAAAAATCGTATATACCCGCTTTAAGCGATAATGAATACAAGTAAATATAGTCTATTTTTATGTACATGCTGGTCGAAGGATATTTTAAGTATTTAACGTAATATTATGCGCATCTAACAATATATGCAATGTTTATAGGTGTCTATCGCAACCGTCGGTTATTTTTTGGTGTTGTCACTTTACATAAACTTATATCTATGAATGCATCATCAACATTCTAAAACGATATCCCGGAAAAATCAAAAAATCATTTGAATATCAATTGTACTTTCGTTATGATTAGGGGTACGATGTAAACCTAAATTTCATTTTAGTGCAGATTCATTCATACGACACAAAGACACAAATTTGTTTTACGGATCATTTCGGCTTAGAGGACTGAACTGTCATGAAAAATATCGAATATTATATTTTTTTATTAACCACTGGAAGCAAGACGAGTTGTAGATAATTTAAAGTGATGGGCATTTTGTTACTGTTGAATTGAGCTGAAAAGAAACGGGTGAAAACAATAAGTTATAATGAATGTGGTATCTGAAATTATCTACAACTCATCTTGTTACCGGTTGTTTATAAAAAAATTATATTATTTTCGATATGTTACATGACTCACCCATCCCTCTAACCTGAAATGATCCGTAAAACCAAATTGTGTCATTGTGTGGTATGAAAGAATCTGCATGAAAACTACATTTAGACTCGCATCGTACATCGATTCATTTCTGTCGTAAGTTGTCAAAACGAAAGTACGGTTGATATTCAAATGGATTATTTTTCTTTTCGGGATATTGTTTAATTATGTTGATGCTGCATTAACAAATACAAGTGTATATCGAGCGAAAACACAAAAAACAAACAACGGTTACGATACACACCTACATTGTATATTGCAAATACTGTTAGTTGCCCATAATATCACTTTAAGAACGCATACATTTGCACATACATGTAGTTTATTATGTTCATTTGTACATTGTACATGTAAATTTAAAACTCTTGAATGACCATCGCAGACAGGTATTACATGTATATATCAATGGCCGCGCGGCATTGCGGTGATCACGGGTGTTCCAGTTAATGATAGCGTGCAATCGCGGCGATTTTGGGTGTTCGCCGAACACCGCGGTCAGTAGCGTGTCCGCCCCCCGCGAAATGTCACCCATCGGGAAAATTGAACACCGCAGACACGCGTTTTTGTCAAAGTACACGTTGCCTGTACTGTATGATAAAAATCCTTTTGCTACATGTACATGTGTACTGGTACACATCCGAGCATAGAATGTATCATAACAAGTTGTTAAAAATGTACAGCAACTTTTTCTTTAAATAAATAATGCAGATATAACAATTTAACAATTACAGTGTGTGTTTAGGAAGTTTTTAGCCAGGGCTCTTAATTGAAACTTGCACAATTCAATTAACAAAATCAGTTTTGCAAAAACTGTATGATGCTTCTTACAAACCATTGCAAGTAAAAAATTAACTTAACACTAAACAACTCCGTTATACATCGCAACCTGTCATTTAATAAATATTTTGTAACCTTTCATTTTTAAAATTCAGCCATCTATTTCAAAGAGAGATAAACATGAATGTGAACAAGTGTAAGCAGCCCCAAGTCAATCTGATCCTATTGGAAACATTTCATATTTAATAGACTAGTGAATGTCAATATGTGTACAAACTGTATTCCATAGCTGTTTTCTTTTACACAAACTTCAACAATCACATGCATTTATTAGCAAAAAAACACAAAATATATTATTGCCTTATAGTTCACATAGTAAGGCCCACAACTGCCAAATTTAACTGAACATTTATAAATGCAGTCTTATCAGGACCAGCATTAAAACAGTTAAGCTATTATTTCTTTAAAATGTATGCGTGGTTTAAACTAGCATGCCCACTTGGTCGATGCTATTTAAGGACGTATGGTGCAGTTTTAATGAAAATGTTGTTATATCTAGAATTTGGTAATTTTTGGTATTTATCTAGAACCGTCTATTGTGCATAGAAAAGTAAAATACAAATCATGGTATTCGCACTTTAACTACACGCCTATTTTAGCATAATCATTTTAACAAATACGGTAAACACTGTATTATGTGAATTGGGAATAAGACATCTAACTTGGAATGGACATCATTTTGGTGATTTTCTTAAAACTAAACTATTCATTTCATAATCTTGGCTTTAATATACCATAAAAAAGTAGTAAATTAAAGAGAACACTGTTAAAAAACAACCTCTATTTCTCTCAAAATATATCATACTGGTTCAACTTGATTGCACATATCTTTTCTTAAAACAAAATCAATTGAATGACAAATGTTTTTTTATTAGTTTTTAACATCTACGAAAACATCAATAAAATACATATGAAAATTAACAAAATGCACACAAGTCATTTTTATTTTTACATGCCTTATCTAGATTTTGTCAAAATTTTAAAAAGTAGGTTAATAGAGCATCCAACTGAAAACAAGATTTATACTGTACATTTTAAGGGGCATAGCGTCGATATTAATTGTAATTATTAGCATGGCTTGCCCAATATATTGCGATATACCAATGCAAAAGTAGATTTAAATGTAAATGAAAACACACATTATGTGTAGCAAGATCAGTAAAATTAAAACTTTACAACCCACCCCACACCCCCCAAAAAGATGTATAGAATACATTTAAAGAGGCATATCAACGTTATTTAATTGTAATTCTTTACATGACTTGATCAATGTATGCCAATGCAAATGTAGTTTTAAATTTAAATGGAAACACAAATAATTAGTAATACCCTTCTCGAAAAAGTGCAATAAATGCGCATTTAATGCGCATTAAATGCACATTAAATGCGCATTTAATGCGCATGTTATTGGCACCGTATTTTTTGCTTAACAAGTGCATTTTATTCTGTTAAAAAAAACACTTTTTACTAGTGTGTTTATACATTTAAGTGTATTTTTTTCCACGAAATAATACACTTAAGTGCGTTTATTATGATAATAAGTGCGCTTAAGTTTATTTTTAAGTGCATTTATACACTTGAGTGTATTTTAAGACATACAAATAATACACTTCATGGTAAAAGTAATTTTTTTAAAGCGCATTAATACACTTGAGTGCATTTCCAGACATTCAAATAATACACATTACAGAATTAAAAGCAAATTATTTAAGCGCATTAATACACTTGAGTGCATTTCCAGTCATACAAATAATACACTTATCAGTAACTACCGTATTTTACCATGCATAGCGCGCAGTTTTTTACCTTCAAATTTCAAAATAAAAATTCAGTGCGGGTAATACATTGACACAACGCTTTCCTGGTTGCTAAATTGCAAAAAATCCATTTCGTAATCGTAAATCTTCACAATTGCCGCCATTTTTGTTATTGCAAAAAAACTACACCCTATAATGTTATAGACTGAAGGGGCCGTTGTAGAAACAACAAATAGCGGGAAAGGTTAGGAATGAACGGGGTAGTAATTGTTTTGACAAAAATTAAAAGATGAAAAAAAAATGTCTTTGTTGGTGTTTTCACACTTCTTCATTGATTGTTCATTAAAAAAAATCGAGGTATATCGATCCCTGTGCGCCGCGGTATTGTTTGTTAAAGTTTTCGTTGTCATGAAAACTCGTTGATTTACAACGCAAAACGTCTTATTTGAACTAAGGCTAATTATTTCAATAAGTATTTCTCAACTTCGCTTTTGCTTTATTTTGATAATTTAATCCAAAGTTTAATGTTAGCATTTCCGAAAATTTGCACTCCATGTGAATTGACAGTTTGACGTCATCAAAGGAAAGCCGCTTCCTGTCTGAAGCAATAAAGCGACAAGTTTCTCGCCGACAAAATTGGCTTCCTTTGTCTAGCAATCAACATGCCGAACCAATCGTGTGTTTGCTCCTCAATGGCAATCGTCCAATTAAATAATAGCACGTGCAAAGCTCCGCCTTCGAACCTTTTGCAAAGAACGGAGGTGGAGTTCAACGGTTAATTGAGCAAGTGTTTTACGTAAGTTGAGTTCCGATTCGCCAAAATTACTAGGCCCTAAGCATTGAAACGACGAATACATTTATCAATGATTTTCCGATCTCTGCATAAATATGCTACTGTGCGAGTATACTACGTAGGTTACAAACCAACAATAGAGATATAGACTCGTTTTATTTTCTTTCAATAGAGACAAGCAAATAATATTTGTCAAATGGCTTTACGCGGATAACGCCAACTGTATGGAATTGAGCGTTCGGGTGTATTGTTTGTCTTACTATAAATACTTATCAACTAGACGCAGTGAAGGCGCGAAATACTGGGTCAAACTGGATTTATTGGGGAGCATCTCTTAATGGGGAAATATTTAAGTCGATGAAAAATAAAATGGGATCCACGGACGATTTGCGTAAAATTGGACATTGAGATGTTGCGGGTCTGCAGAAGAAGATGTCATACGATGTTGTGAGCGGCAGGTAATGAAAATGTTACACTGTTCAAATGTGAGGAATAGGTAATAGTGGTTCGAATTTAACGCAAACATGCGCAGCGGAAATAAGGACATAACGGTGTTCTCGAGAGAATAATCTTAAAAATTGTCGAAAATATAGTGCTTTGCAACCCATGCTCCTGATCGTATAAACGCTCCCTACTTTAAAACAAAAAATTAAGCGCCCGAAAAACTCAGATTAAATGATTGCGCAATATAAGAATGGCGGCCATTTTCGGCCAAATTTTCAGGTTTTTGGTCTTGAATTTTTTTTTTTCTCCATTTTGGCTTTAAAAAATCGCATGCGCGTTATACATGGTAGCGCGCTATACATGGTAAAATACGGTAAAGTAATCTTTCAAGTGCATCAATACACTTGAGTGTATTTTAACTCATACAAATAATACACTTCATGGAGTATTCAAAGTGAATTTTTTAAGCGCATTAATACACTTGAGTGCATTTCCAGACATACAAATAAAACATTTCATTGAGTATTCAAAGTGAATTTTTGTAAGCGCATTAATACACTTGAGTGCATTTCCACTGATACAAATAATACACCTTACAAAATTAAAAGTGAATTTTTTTTAAGCGCATTAATACACTTGAGTGCATTCCCGGTCATACAAATAATACACCTTACAGTATTAAAAGTGAATTTTTAAGCGCATTAATACACTTGAGTGCATTTTCAGTCATACAAATGATACACTTTTTAAAGTGTTGGAAGTGAATTTTTTAAGCGCATTATACGCTCAAGTGTACTTTTCATCACTTCAAATTAATATGCTTAAAAATTAACCAAATTTTAAAAAAATCCCAGCATTTTGAAGTCAGCATTCATTCTTTAAAGGGGCTTGTTCACACTTAAATTGCATTTTTTGAAGTTTTTCATTTAATGCTTTGAATTCATAAATTTAAACTTCCCAAATAACGTGCTCCAGTATAAAACAAAAATAAAGTTAAAATAAGAAAGAAAAAAGTAAGCCGCACCAAGGCTCGAACCACTGACCCTTGGATCGGTTTTTTCCCCGACTAAATATAGATTTTAAATGTAAATTTAAATATAAACACGCATTGTGACAACAACAACAACAACAAATATGGCGGAATCTGTATTGTCAAACACAGAAGAAGAAGGTAAAATATGTTTTTTATTGTAAAACTCAATAGTGCGTATGATTTTCTTTTTATAAAAGTAGATTAAAATAGTATAACTGATTAAATGATTCGTTTTCGGTCCATAAGTATATGCATATACATCACAGAACGAGTAAATACTGATTCTCTCATTTACACTTGAGTTACAGACAGAGACTAAAATTAAAAGCCAAGTTGAATACAGAATTAACTTTAGTATTCGCGCAAATAAATTAAATTTATCATTAGCCTTGGAGTACTGAGATCATTTAAACAGTACAGTATCTTTTTCTTTCCTCATAACTGACAGTGAAAACATTATTTGTTGGCAGGCAATTCAAGATGCTGTGCATTTATTGACATATTCATTATTGTGTGTTATATGACAATGACATTTATTATTAACTAAAATGCATTTGAATGGTACTGGTAGTTTATTCATTTAAACCCAAAACTCATAGTTAACCCTTTAAGCGCTGGAACCAAATTTTGAAGGCCTTTGCAAACAGTTTGGTTCCAGATGAGACGCCACAGAATGTGGCATCTCATCAGGATCCAAACTGTTTGCTATTTTGATAGTATTCTTTGAAAAAAAATCGAAGAAATGGCTAATTTTAGAAATTCAGCGGATGACATATAGCAGATGAAAAATTTCCCAGCATGCAAAGGGTTAATGTATTTATATCAGTTTCTTCTGCACAGCTATTTTATAAATAAACTGAATAACCAAAATATTTTTGAAAATAGTAACACAGTTTAGTAATTCATGGCATTAAATGCATGTATCTGGCGCCAGACAACTCGCCCCAATACCAACTTGCCCCAAAACAAACTCGCATCAAAGATATGGTCACTCGCTCCAACCAAGAGACAACTCGCCCCAATTTATTTTCGTGCATCTTATTGTTTCTTTATTTAAAGTATTTTATCTTTATATTCTTTGTTTATTTAGCAAAGCACGTATATATTTTGATAAATGTGTATTTCAACAGTACATTGTATTTTGAATAAATCAAATACAGGTCATCTGAAATGCATGTATCATTATATTTGTAAAAGCCAAGAATATTCTGGATATTCCTCTTTTTTTCAATTGTTTTAAATATACTCAAGATTTGATTTCCTGAATGTTGAAGAAAACTTATTAGATAATAATACCACATATTTACAACTCACTTTTTTAATAGAGACCATAAATAGTTTTAAAAAGTGGTTTAAATTGTGTATTTACTTTTTCAATAGGATACAACCATAATTAAACCAAGAAGTTTATGAAGAAGGGATCACTGGATTTTGTCACTTTGGTACAAGAAACAGAAAAGGTATACTTATTTAGCTGCATTTTTTTTCTGTTGATTTCATTTGAGAATATTGAAATAATTTGTAGATAATGTTTTCAGATATTCAGGCAAGTTGAGATTTCATTAATTTTTTTTTTATGTCATTTCACAATATTCTTGAATGGAAACAGAAAAAAACACAGTTCAACGAACTAATTGTTGATATATAAAACAAAGTCTTTGTATGTTAAAGAATTTAAAAAATGATCCTACACTTCATTAGGTGAATATTGAAATTTTACAAAAAAAATCTGACAGGAATGTTAAAAAATGGTGTCATGAAAAATAAAAAATTCTATATGTACATGTAGCTACATCTTGTGTCAAATTCTTAGCTTTATGTTCAAAACATTTATTGTTAAATGCAGAAATGTCTTTTCAAGGATATCATAGACCACCTTACTTATACGGAAGCATAGGAGCTGTTGAAGGAAATTGCTGCCAGACAGTTATCACTGACAGCCTGTCCTGGCCCAGCTGGGACCATCCTCAAGCTAACCATGATGATGTGTTTGCAAGAATTGTCCATTTGGTAGAACATGATGAAGACGAGCTTTGTTGTGGCATGGCCTGACAATACTGTACAAGCCAGAGACCAGTATGTTTACTGTTGTTGAATATGACCCATTTTTCATGTTTATTTTTCTGTGGGCCTATTTAACAGAATTAATAATGCACTTTATCTATTTCAAATATGTTATTTTTCTGTGGACTGTTTAACAGAATTATTAATGCATTTTATCTATATCAAATATTTTATTTGTCTGTGGGCTTGTTTAACCGAATTAGTAATGCATTTTATCTTTATCAATTATTGTTGCTTGTAATATGAATATAGAACACGTAAAACTACTCATGTAATTGTCTCAGCTTAAAATTAAAAGTGTAGAAAAATTAACTCATTTACTGTCGAAACAGTGGCCATTATGTTCCTGCATCTTAAAAGTTGGACAATAACAGCTAATATATATATATATATATATATATATATATATATATATATATATATATATATATATATATATATAGAGAGAGAGAGAGAGAGAGAGAGAGAGAGAGAGAGAGAGAGAGAGAGAGAGAGAGAGAGAGAGAGAGAGAGATAGATTTAGCAAGGGGTTTTGAGTTTTTTATGTGTTCATATTTTTCAGAAAAAGGGTTAAGTGGTGACTGATCCTCTCACCCTCCTTATCCAGGAAACGTTTCGGAACAACGTGTTGGCACTGAAGATGTGGAGGACACAGATTGATCACAGTACATCCTTTGGATACATGAACACCTTCAACGGGACGACAACAAAACTGTACCTGCCTTTTTTTTGAAAGGAAGTAGTTAATAAAATTATTGTTAACAGCTTTTTTAGTCTTGTTGTTTAAGAATGCTTGCAACATTTAAGTGGATAAACGGTTGTTTTAAATTTGAAGCTTCAGTAATGCATTCTTTATTAAATGATGTAATCTTATTTCTTTCAATATAGTGTAAATAATAAGAACATAATTATCCTTTGTATACAAAATGAAAACCAAGTTTACTGTTCTATTAATCATTATTTATTTATCTTGTTCTTTTGTCAGAAATATTACAGGGGCATACATACAGTATTCCTTAAATAAAAGGGGCAGTTCTTAGAAAATTAACATGTATTTTAGCAATGCATATTCAAACTTTTTCCACATTTATAACCATCAACAATATGTAAGTATTATAATGTAACACAAATTAATACTATGAATTTACTACTGATTTTGCGGTGCTTGTCATCAAATAAACATGTTTTACTGAAAGTTTCTTAAAAGATGTTATGTGGAAGACTTAATCAATCAATTAATAAATATTTGAGCCTCGCTCTTGGAAAAGGGGGTTTAATGCATGTACTTAAGGTTGTCCAAGATTAGGCTGTGCAGACTGCACAGGCTAATCAGGGGCAACACTTTCCGCCTTATCTGGATTTTCTCTCTCCATTTCAACAAAAAATACAATAAAGCAGCAATTGTCTGCCTGATTGGTATGATCAGCACATGTTAATCTCGTACGACAATTTACGCACATGCATTAAGCCCCATTTTCCCAAGGCAAGGCTCACCTATTTAGGTTTTAGCTGTCTATATGCTCTTTAACTTTTGAATCATGATGCAGTTTCATATAATAATGTATTATGAGTCGTTTTTAATTGATTCATATTCTTTTGTTCAGTGTTGAACTCAACATGTATTATAATAAGGTGTTCACTTAACATTCTTGCAGTAATGTTTTGCTGTGTAATATACATGTAATAATAAATCAAAATTGAACAACTAGCTTCTTATTTCTTCTTGTTATTTATTAAAACATTTTAAACCAAAACAACAAAATCCATAACATAATGAACACAAAACATAATACTCTATATTCATGAAACAAAACTATAATTGATAACATTTTGAATAAATGTTTCCAACTTTTAACATTTGACAGATCAAATTATTTCTGAATTCCACCAATTTTTTATTTATGGATAAACATCACTTTATCATCTTTATGACAGTTTATGTAAGGCTATTACAATAAATGGTTGTTTATAGACTGATAAACAATGGAAAACAATACATAATCTATATATAGCATTGTGCTTTGATGTCATTGTTAATGGAACATAAACAAATGTGGTGTGCAGCATGCACTCAACATTGACTATGGTAGCTTATACCTAAAAGAGTTAATAATTCCTTTTCATAGTCTTTACTTGTGACACAAAATCAGGAAAATGCTGAGCCCAGTGTTTATTTAGCTATTTGCCAGACAAGGTAATCACAAATTCTTCTGTTTCAGAGTGACCTATGATCGAATACTTTGGATCCTCTATTGTAATAACAAAACAATTAATTCACCATGTTTGATCATGGGTCTCCCATAAAAAACTTAACACAGATCATGATACATAATACCTATAAGAGTCAACAATTCCTGTTAATGGTCTTGACTTGTGACAAAAAAATCTGGAACTTGGCAAATTGTTTATGTAGTTATTTGCCAGACAAGGTTTTTACTTATTCTTCTTTATCAGAGTGATCTATGATTGAATACTTTGGATCCTATATTTATGCCCCCCTTCGAAGAAGAGGGGGTATATTGCTTTGCTCATGTCGGTCGGTCTGTCCACCAGGTGGTTGTCAGACGATAAATCAAGAACGCTTGGGCCTAGGATCATGTTACTTCATAGGTACATTGATCATGACTCGCAGATGACCCCTATTGATTTTGAGATCACTAGGTCAAAGGTCACGGTGACCCGAAATAGTAAAATGTTTTTTGGATGATAACTCAAGAACACTTATGCCTAGGATCATGAAACTTAATAGGTAGATTGATCATGACTAGCAGATGACCTCTATTAATTTTCAGGTCACTAGTTCAAAGGTCAAGGTCACGGTGACCCGAAATAGTAAAATGGTTTCCGGATGATAACTCAAGAACGCTTATGCCTAGGATCATGAAACTTGATAGGTACATTGATCATAACTTGCAGATGACCCCTATTGATTTTGAGGTCACTAGATCAAAGGTCAAGGTCACTGTGACCCGAAATAGTAAAATGGTTTCCGGATAATAACTCAAGAACGCTTATGGCTAGGATCATGAAACTTGATAGGTACATTGATTACGACTGGCAGATGATCCCTATTGATTTTCAAGTCATTAGGTCAAAGGTCAAGGTCACAGTGACCCGAAATAGTAAAATGGTTTCCTGATGATAACTCAAGAAAGCTTATGGCTAGGATCATGAAACTTGATGGGTACATTGATCACAACTGGCAGATGACCCCTATTGATTTCAGGTCACTAGGTCAAAGGTCAAGGTCACGGTGACCCGAAATAGTAAAATGGTTTTCGGATAACTCAAGAACGCTTTTGCCTAGGATCATGAAACTTCATGGGTAGATTGTTCATGACATGCAGATGACCCCTATTGATTTTGAGGTCACTAGCTCAAAGGTCAAGGTCACAGTGACCCGAAATAGTTAAATGGTTTCCGGATGATAACTCAAGAAGGCATACGCCTAGGATCATGAAACTTCATAGGTACATTGATCATGACTCGCATATGACCCATATTGATTTTCAGGTCACTAGGTCAAAGGTCAAGGTCACGGTGACTCGAACAGTAAAATTGTTTCCGGATGATAACTCAAGAACGCTTTTGCCTAGGATCATGACACTTCATAGGTAAATTTATCATGACTCGCAGATAACCCCTATTGATTTTCAGGTCACTAGGTAAAAGGTCAAGGTCACAGTGACAAAAAACGTATTCACACAATGGCTGCCACTACAATGGTCAGCCCATATTGGGGGCATACATGTTTTACAAACAGCCCTTGTTTTAAATTTGATTGGCTTCTGAGAAGGTCTTGAAAGGTCAAAATTTATGTTATGTTAAACAGCTAGGCCTAAAAAAATGCTTACCTGATAATTAAGATTCTGTGCCATTAAATTTGAATCCCAATATGCTGGGAAAGAAATTAGCTTCCTTGAAATAATGCTTTTTGTTAACTTTTTCATATTTTTGTACTTTGAAAGTCCATCAGTTACTAAAAAGGTTGTGCAAGCTTGCACAAGCTTGCACAAGGTTGCAGAATTTTGTATTAAAATACTAGCAAGCTTGTACAAATTAAAATTAAGCTTCGCAAGCTTGCCGCGAGCAATCATTTTGGTTTGGGTTATTAATTTGAATAAAAGGCGATAACAACCAATTTAGCGTTATAATTTCTGGGTACGTTTCAGTATATTTTTCATACCCAGGGTACATTTAAGTATACTTGGGAGTATCCTGGGTACATTTAAGCAGTACCCGATGCTGACAATGACCAATCAAGCTTTAAAGTATGCTTTCAAAGAATTGGCTTGTATAATGCTGTGCACATGCCCACCTTGGGTTGGTCGTATGTAGACTATTTCGTTCTGCTTGATATCAAGTGAATGAATTGGTGTACAATCTTGCAAATTGGTTTGATGTTTATTTGTGAAAAACTTAATGCACCTGTTAATGTTTTGGAGCAACGGTCAAAGGTCAATGTCACAAGGTTCAGTGATTTCTTTGGATGAAAGTAATAAACATATAAAGTTTAAGGTCGAGGTAACATGATCTGGTATCATAATATTGGTTTGCACAGACAATCTAGAGAACATATTCATGTTAGGACATATTGAACAATATTTGTGATTTAATCAGAGAACATATTCATGTTAGGACATATTGAACAATATGCGTTATGTATTCGGAGAACGAGTTCATGTTATAGAACATACTGAACAACATTTGTGATGTATTCAGTTTTTCAATCACAGCCTAAATTCCCACAAGACATGTGTAAGTTATTAAGCATTTACCACTTTACCACAGGAATAAAAGCATTAAAATATATGTCTTTGATATAGCATTGTATGTCATGCACAGTCTTTCCATAACCCCATATATAAATCTTCCTTTGAGAGAGCTATGTTGACAATTATCTCCGATATTTCTTGCTTCAAATTTGTATATTCTGCCTTATTTGTTTATCCCATAGATTAAACTAGATTCCCATATATGTTGTTTGAGATCACTTTTTAGATCGACATGTGTGTTTAAACAGGACTGATAAGCCATTTTGGTTTTCAATTGACTGCATATTTTTGGCGGCAATTGAAATAATATAGGTCGTGTAATATTTCCAAACTATATTTACCTAATAAGATAATATGTAGAATGATTTATTTTCACAAGGTCAAGTAATGCAGTGTACTTTCTATATTCCTTACTTTCTATAAATTAAAAAAAAATTGAAACTAAAAACCAAGATGGCTTCCGTCTTTACGGATTTATGCACTCAAGATTTAATGCACAAAATATTGCAGTCTACCAGACTCTCTATATTACATATACCAAACAGCACTAGCGGTACATTTGTTTTAGTATAACTACATATAATATAAGTACTCTTTATTGTCCCCTTCCGGTTTCTGTCGGTCTGTCACACTTTTCTGGACCCTGCGATAACTTAAAAAGTCTCCATATTTCTTCAAGAAACTTGAAACATGGACAGATGGCAATATGGAGATTATGTACCTCATTTCATTGTGTTCCTACATCAAGAACAACAAATAGACTAGCAATATTGCTGAAAATAGAAATTTTGCTAAACATGGTGAATCCTGCAATAACTTTAAAAGTTCTTCATATTTTTTCTATGAAACTTGAAAGATGGATAGATTGCAATATAGACTTTATGCTGGTAATTTCATTTTCTTCCTACATTAAAAATTATGGTTGCTATGGCAACAAATGTACAAAAAATTAATATTTCTGACATTGTAGGGCTGGTAGGGGACATATATTGCTTGGCAATAGTTTTGTTATTTATAATGTGTGGGTCCTTGTGTCAGTTTTTATGTCCGCCACCATTATAGTGGGGGACATATTGTTTTTGCCCTGTCTGTTGGTCTGATAATTGTCTTTTTTAACCAGGTAATAATAACATTTAAAATAGCAAGCCAACACAAAAGAATAAACATTTTTTGATATCATGGTTTATTATTCTGAAGTTATGTGAGGTTATTAATATGGCATTTAATTAAATACATGCTACTTCTTGACAAAATCTGCTTTATCTTATAGGAAAAGGCTTTTTCCCCCTCAGGTGGTCTACTTAGTACTCGTGGAACAAACAAATATTTCTTTACAATTATTATACTTACACAAAAAAATTTCAATTAGCTCAGTCATTTTTGTTTCTGTGGTGTGTTTCAGTTGATGTACAGAAGACAGATAGGTTAGACAAGGAAGTATGTTCTGTGAGTAGCAAGAAAATGGAACTTGAGTCAGGCACTGAACCTGTACTGAATTCACTCCTGTCTAGGTGGAAGTTTCTCTGGTTGGAAAAGTGTTCTTGGGAGCATCAGTAATGGAATTGAAACCAGACACTGGATTTTTACTTACCTCCCACCTGTTTAACTGGCGGTGATTGTGGCTGAGATTGAGGATTGCTACCTAGAATCTTTAAAAAGTAAGATTACATAGGTATCAACAACAGTAACTCCCTCAGTTGCATGCTGTTTGAGATTTTATGGTAAACCGTTATGCTCATGATTGAACTTTTGTGATCAGTCAGTGTCTGTTGTCAAGTGTTTTGTCAAGTGTTTTGTTTCTGTCATTAACTGGTAATAGTTTTGGTTTTGAAACCAAACCTTAGATGTTGAAACCAAAAAATGTTTAGTTTTTGTAGTTTTATAAACATATTGCATATTGCATTAAAGACAATTGTATTGAATTGTAATTGTATTGAATAGAGGCCATAATCCCACCAAGTGAAGCATAGTTTTGAAGTATGTTGAAATCAAGCAATGTTCAGTGAGTTAATCCATACAATTTAAATCTCTGTTATTCTATGATTTCAAATGCATGTTTTCAGTTGTTATTGCCAACGGTTAGCTAACAATTATTACAAGTTTCATAAATATATGCACTTATAAAAATTAGTTGATGACAAGACTTGGTCTCAATATGCAAAATGTTTGTTTCACTTGAGATTGAACTTTGGTAAACTTTTGTATTTTGAGTTGTTTCCCTTGAACTGATGTAGTAATTTGACTGGTCATGACAAAATCTAAACTGTTGACCTTAAAATAAGGTTTCCTTTGTTAGAGGAAACACAAAACAGGGTATATGATATAAAATGGTGCCCTTTATTAAAATGTTAAATTTCATAATATGCCGTGCTTGTGTTGCTTTTTATTCAGAATCTGGATATAACAAGTTAACAATACAATCTGTGCAATGGAAGTCAGTAACATATAAACACGGTAATGTCAAATGCCATACCTTTCAAAGAAATATGAAGCAAAACTATTTTATATACATTATTTTTTTTATAAATTGGCAGCAATGTGTGTGACATGTTGACTTGCATGAAATTTGCATACTAAATCAAGGCCTAAATGTTTTACAGCCAAAATGTTACGAACCCAACTCTTTATGAATGGCTCTATCAATACACACAAATATATATCTTATTGTCTTAAAACTCAGGCAATAAGGTGCAAGACTGAACAATTTAACTGTACATTTATTAATGCAATCTGGGTACAACAAATTAAAAATGTTAAACTAAAGATTGTGCCTATGAGTTGTATCATGTAAGTTTTAATGACCAGAATGAAATGGGTTAAGATACTTTGACATGCGTTCTTTTTACATGGTTGAATGCCAAATGTTAAGATACTATTTTAGATAAGTATTCTAGAAAAAAAGTCAACTATATATGTGAGTAGTTAGCTCCTTGCAGTACTGAGGGTAGTCATGATAGACAGAAGGATGAATTATTAGGTTTGTCATAAGTTACATCCCTGTTATTGTGATTCAAACTTAATTTTATTCCATGTGTAAGGTCTTTCAACCTTCTTATAAGATTTATAAATAATTGATACACATACATACATTGATCAAAAGAACTGAAAATCAGTCACAGGTATTAGAAAAAATAATGGTCTTAATTGCGAAAACTATTATGAATATAAGAACATTCCCAGCCTACATTCAATCTCAATATATTACATGTTAAGTAGTAGTTGACAATATAACATCTTCTCTTGCTTTAACTTAGGCCTAAATTAAAATTGAGTTTGTTTGCCCTTTACCGACCGACCCAATTTTTACCCCCCGACCCAAAAATTTTTATTGCGATTTCTGAAAACGTATTTTTTTTATTTTCGTTTTTTTCGCCGATCATAAAAGAGCCGACTGCAATATTTATTCGTGCGCGTATTTATATCCCTGTCCATTATTATCGCCCCTGACCGATCTAGGTCGCTCCGATGGTTGGAATTTCATATGCCCCAGAATAGACAGTAATGCAAGCGTCTATAACCAGCATCGCGATCGGCGGTGTTCCGTGAAAATGGCCGGACGACATCATAATTAACTATTGGGTCGCAAAAGTAGTCGGACATATACGAGTTTACGTTCGTTGTACACATGTTGTTAACGTGATCCAAGATGGCGGACAATTAAAAGAAATAACGATGCTCAGCGAGGATAAATGACTATCGAATTTACTACGGACATCATATAATTAGTATGGATTAATGAAAAGAGCATGTCTTTCTACGATGGAGCATACGTTTTAGATACAAATAAAACTCTTTTTTTTTGGAAATGTATGAACTGAATGTCACAGAACAAGTGTTTGAAAATTGGAATGCAGTCTACTCGCAAAGAAAAATACATCTAACAGTTACAGGATTATCGTTCGAAAATGCAAAATAAAAGACAAACATGATTTGATTTATATGCAAGTGGATCTGTGTTTAATCAGAATCATGTGCATATTCTGCTTTATTATGTTTGCACACTAAACAGTTTACTGTATTGGCATGTTAGTGAAATGGATATGTAAAGGTAAACTTATTTAATATATTACAATACAGCCAAAGCGGAACAAACGTATTTCGCGATCCGCGGCGGCAAGGCGAAACGAGTCAAAGCCGCGTCAGTTGTTGAAGCCGCGTCAGTATGCAGCGGCAAGTCGCATTTCGCAACGAAACTTCGCATCTGTCCGCCGAGGCATGCCGCGGTCCGCGACATGATGCCGAGTCGATGCGATCATGAAATATTTTTTTTTTTTAATTATTAGTTACATGTAGTTAACAAATTTTGAAAGAACAATTATAATAATAATTAAAATCATAATAAATTTATTGTGCGCGGATTGTATTAGCATATACATGTAAGCATGGTTAATGTGTCTGGCCAATTATTAAGTTTGTTTCCCGCCCGTAGCGTATGTATTTCACACATAAACAAGGTCAGGTAATTATGTTTTCGCACATACAAGTGGTCAAGGCTCCAGCATATGGTGGATTTATAAATTAATTGCATGTTGATTCCGCTATTATATTTTAGCTGAGAAAATTAGCAGTTTGAAGCCACATCAATAATCAAGACGGTGACGACGTATTTGTAGTTTTGTTAATTATCAGCTTATTATATCTATTGTTTGAATATGCATATAATATATAAACACGTTTTATTTTGTTCATATTATACAGTTAATATCGCTACTAATTACCCGATAATCCCGTATATTCCAGTTTTAAAGCAAATGCTGGTTAATATTTACGATACACAAACATTCTCGATATTTCCTTAAGTATCAAATACATTTTGGCATTTGTTACTATCTATAGAGATGATGAAATAACCTCTAATCGGGGCGTTTTTTTTCTCCACTGAACACGCGATTTACGCCTGACGTGATGTTCATGTATTTATACAACACAAAATACACCCAAACTTTCCAAACGACGTTCTACATGTCTGCATAATTTTCGCGCGCTTTTTATGAAACAAATGATATTTTAGCACTGTTTATTTGACGCTAGAATTTGCCAAAGGACGCGTTAGCATTAAAATTCGGAAGTGTGTTTCGGATTACAATTTAATAATGATAATCGAACGAAACATAAACAGTTGCGCGTAATTAATTCTACGCTACACATACATGTATGTACATGTAGGTGGATATCTTTTCACTCGATCCGCCGCATACGTATGCGGCGGATTTACTCCGCGAAAGTACGCGTGGTTAATACAGACTCGGCGTCGTTGCGCGGATCGATGCCGAGTGCCACAGCGATACGCCGCGTGAACACACGATTCGGCCGCCGCGGACTTATAATCTGGCCGTGGCGTAGCCGCGGATTATGTTTGTGCCGCTTTGGCTGTACTGTAATGTCTCTTAGCTAAATACATCGACAACACTCAAGTATATATGTTTAAAGCGTTAATATATCCACAAACTGAAACTAACACCCTTAATTTATTTTCCCAAAACAAGTTTTCGTGCTTATGTTAAAGTACACTCCACGCGTTTTCCCCAATTTCCCTCCATACTCCGCGGGTTTCGACCTGGAGGGAGATTAAGAAAATCCCGCTATACGCGGCGTTTGCATGATTTTGGACGCGGCGGTTAACGATCGGCAAAACTGATAAGCCGACGCGGCGGCCCTCGGCGTTGGCAACGCGGGAAAACTCCGCGTTTTACGAGATAACGATCAATTTTATTTTGTTTGACTTCCTGATTTTCAAATAAAATTACATTTATTACAAGTACATACATGTACATGTAGTATAATATTTACAATTAAAAAAAAAACAACCAAGATAGATCGATCCCGACGTGGTTGTAGAAGTAGTTGTTGTTGTAAAGAAAACTCGTTGATTTACGACACACAAAACGTCGTCTTTTAACTAATACTTACCATTTAATATAAACACAGTTTGCAACATTGTTTTTATTTTGATAATTTAATCCAAAAATTTCATGTTATCAGGTGATTTTCTATACTGAACATGTATACAAATGACCAAGGACCCTAAAAATCTCGCAAATCTGTGTGAATTAAAAGTTTGACGTAATCAAAGAAAAGCCGCTTCCTGTCTAAAGGCATAACTTACTCAAGTAAACAAGTTCAACGAATGCATAAGGAATGGTTTTAATTGTCGGAACAAAGTCAATTCTCTGCTCGCTAATGCATTTATTTTCTCTTTGTTTGTAGGTTATTCCATTGATTGCTAAAAGGTGGTAACTATTGAGTTGAATTTTGCATTTAATATTCACAGTTGTATTCTTGTTGCGTCGACATTCTATCAGGGCTTTTTTTAAGCGGACGCCCGCTTGCCCGTGCCGGGTTAAAATCGTCGCGGGCAATTGATTTTCCAAAGTAGATAGTCCGCCGGGCAAGTCCGTTTCGTAACAGCATAATTGCGGTATTTTTTCGACTTTTCCCCTTGTATCTATTTATTTTCTTTGGGTCAATATATTTTTATCACGCACAAGTAAAACGAGATTTGATTGGTCGCTTGCGTTGTATAAGCCAATCTAAACGCTCAAAACAAGTTCTACTCGGCAGACGTTTCAACATGGCGGATGGTAGCGTCCAGCCGATCTTTTCTATTTTAAATAAAAGTAACTCAAAACATTCAAAGGAACAAACCAAAACAACCGAAAAAGAAAGGAAGAGAAAATATGAAATCGAATCACGAAAGCGTAACTTTCAAACATCGTGACTTGATAAATTTCCATAATAACAAGCAAGATAAAATTGTTGGTAGTAACTGTGCTATTCCAATTTTCTTGTGTAAAACCGCTCAAACTGAAACAATTTTAGAACAGTTACTAGAACTGGATGAAAAAGCGAATACTAGTGATAGTGATGTCTACGAACATGAATATAATAACTGTTCAGAGTTTGAAAATCATGTTGAATATGCAGACCGTTTCAAACTTGCTAAGAATGCATATGAAGAGTTTCTCACTATTTTAAACTGGGAATTACTTGTATGTTACATATTTACAGTTTAAAGTAGTGAGAAACTCTTCATCAACGATATCAACATGATTTTCAAACTCTGAACAATCATTTTCACAGTACTATTTTAAGCCCTCCCCCCTTTTAATCTATGCCATAACTTGTATATATATAGTGATAAGTATACCGTTTTAAAATTTTAATAGTAATATACTCTTCATATGTTTTGTATTCAATAGTGACTATTCAATGAAATAAAACTGTCCAGATTTTGTTTTGTTGACAACTTTATATTATAAAAACGAATATTATTTTACTCTTGATACATTGAATATAGCTGAAATTAAATCTAGCATAATAATGCATGTGAATCAATGCTTTAAAGATCAAATGATAATAAAAAATTGACTTCAAAATAGGGCAACCAGTTTTTAATGAGGGCAAGTAGATGTTCAAAGTAACTTGCCCCCGGACAAGTGACTGTCAATTTCTAACGTTAACCCCTGATTCTATTCAATGTTTACCAGTAATTATGGACCAAATTGGCAGAGTGACATTCACACATGTTTATCCCTTTTGTCAAAACACCGCAGACAGCAGTCTACACAATAGGTCAGTAGACAAGCTTTGCGTGTTTTCACGTAAAATAATTACTCTACTAAAATATCGTAACGATAAAGATTCGGCGTGTTCGATATGAAATTATTTTAGAGGAAATATCAACTTATTTGCGATATAATTTCGTTAATAAATACCAAAGAAACTTTTAACCGAAATCAACAAAATTCAATGTTCTCTGCACCACAAAGTTTGTATAAAAAAAATCAGTACACGCACGCTTTGCAGGAGTATACATTGTACCTTGACCTTGTACATTGCAGCATAATTTTTGCGCGCTTTTGTCGGGAAATATACATGATGACTGTATATTGGAAGCATTTGTAAACGTCGTGTTAACAATTAAAAATCGTAGTGTGTTTCGGATTACGTATTATTATTCTCATTTGGAAATTTTACGGAACATTTATTCTTGTGTCATATGTGTTATGATTTAAATATTAATTTGTCAAATGTATTATATTAGACTAATTCATATTGTAGACATACCTGTGAATTAAAAAACAGAATTTGTATACGTATTAATTTTCTATACAATTATCTTTTTTATACATGAACTACAGTATTTAAACAATTTATTATAACAATGTTTTTATTTTTTGGCATGCCCAGTAGCAGACTGCTAACGCGGCGTTGCACTGCGGTCACTGATAAGAACGGAAATTGTCTGCATTTACCGACTAGCCTAAAGTAATACACGCCGCAGAATTAGCGAACGCGGCTTAACGCCGAGCGTTTTATCAAGTTCACCTCGCTCTTCCAACGCCGCGTGAACACTCGCAAGCCGAAAAAAAAACGCGGAGGGAGCGCGTTTTTTGGGGAAAACGCGTGGAGTGTACTGTAGTTGCAATAATACAACTCCCAGCTATTGACCCTCTGAGCTGTACATATGTACTCATAAAAGCTCAGAGCATTCAAGAAGAAATAATGCTTTATAATTATGTTCAGTTTGCCCTTTTATGAATTTACTTTGCCATACCGAGACTATGCACTAACCGGTCAAACAATTAAAATTGAGGCCTGTAAAAATTTCAACCGGCCTGTGAATTGTTTCTCCTGGTAGGCAAGTCTGGCCTGTAAAATGTGACGGTCTTTCGCCATGTCTGAATTTCTCCATTAAAGGCTTTGGGCTGTCTTTCTACACTCCTTCAATGCTTGTTGCATGCTAATTAAGCCCGATTTAAGGAAAAGGTTTAAGTTAAAAATAAAAGCTGTCTGGCTGTTAAATAATTACAAATGCATTTGAGCAATTAACATCATATAATGAACAAATATTTGATGTAATAACACACAAGCATGCATTTGATATTAATATATGCAAGAAACAGCAAACAAGATAATGTTAAGCTACATAGGGCTTCGTACACTGCAACAGTGCTTTAATAACAGTGTTTTAAATATTCATAGACTATTAGTGTATTAAAAATATAATTTCTCAAATAAAATAAAATAATTTTCCTACCTACCTACCCACCTGTTAAATTTAGGGTCGGTAAAGGGCAAACCAACAATATTTTAATTGTGGCCTTACACACTTTTTGTATGCCCCGCCAAAGGCGGAGGGATATAGAATTGGCTTTGTCTGTCCATCTGTCAGTCCGTAAGTCTGTCTGTCTGCCACAAAACTTTTCAAGGCTTTTTCTCAGAAACTATATAAGATATCAACATGAAACTTCATGGGTGTATAGATATAAATGAGGAGAATTGCCATGCACATGAGCCATAACCCTACACTTTCTTAAATAAGAGTTATATCCCTTTGTTAAAAAAATATCTATATCTCAGATACAATACAAGACTTCAACATTAAACTTTACTGGCGTATTGATAATAATGATGAGAAATGCCATGCACAAGAACCATAACCTTGCCCTTTGTTGTTTTTTGTATTGTGTAGCTTTAAAGGGGTATATCTCAGATACACTACAATATTGCAATATTAAACTGCATGGGTGTATAGATATCAATGAGGAGAATTGCAATGCATAAAAACAATTACCCTGCACTTAAATATATTTTTTGGATAATTCCATATACCAAGGGATTTGAACCCATCCATTAACAAACTTTATTTTGCAGGAGATGTCAATTCAATGAATTTGCTTGTTTTCAAACAATTATGGTGTTTTAAAAGAATGTAACAATTATGGTGTTTTAAAAGAATGTAACAATTATGGTGTTTTAAAAGAATGTCTCTAATTGTTCCTACTTAGAAAACCACATTACTTGTGTTTTGAATACTGTTGAATTACTTATTTGGGAAGAGGTCTAATTTCCATGCGTTTTGTGCTCCTGCCCTTGCGCCAATTATGACCACTGTGAATATTTACCGATTTTACCAATTGTCCTGTTACATGTTTTTTACAGAAAGCATTTGAATTACCTCACACATAGACATTTTTTAAATAAAAAAACATTGTACAGAAGACTGTTTGGTTTCAATAGTTGACACACAGGGCCCTCACACTACTTTGGGGGAAGGGGTCCGCAGCCCTTAGGAGGGGGAATTTCGCAGCGTTTCCCTTTTTGGGGGATTTTTTACTTACTCTCTCATTATTTCATTTGTACATGTTTGCACTATATTCCTTGCACTTTTCATAATTTAGTATGTTTGAAAAGATTAAATTGAAATAGAATTGAGATATAATAATCATGAGACACATCTTTCAATAAAAAAAAAAAAAAAAATTTTTTTTTTTTTTTTTTTTAGGGGGAATTTTTCCCCCCAAAAGGGGAAAAAAGTATACTTTTCAGGAGGGGGACTGCCGCCGGAATTCGGCGGCAGATTTGATAGATTGAGGGACCTGACACATAAACAGAATATGTTCATGTGCGATGTAGAGCGTTTATTTAAAGAAAGTTACCATTGAACAGCATCACATCAGTTTGACACATGTTATAGTAATTAGCTGTTGTTTACGCTTATAAGAAGTGGACCCCTGCAAATTAAGACCCTTATCAAATACCAACTGGTGTACATGCTTAATGCAATAAACAAGCAGTCTTAATAGGGCATTTCACTGGCGTTTGCCTGATATCACGGCTGTTAATCGCTGATGAGACCTCTTTTTTGAGATAAGCACATGATAATTTCAAAAATTGTTTTGTAATTTTTAGATTTTTTGTTAAATGATGTTTACAACAACAAACAATGCCTATGCTTTAAAGAGATAAAATCACTTTTATTTACATTAATAGATACCTAAGATTTAATTAGTCTGGGGACCGTTTCAATAAGATATCGTATCGTAAATATAACGATATCGTAACTCGGGTGGTTGCAATTGGATCTACGATTCTCGTAAACCGTTGCAATAAACCCCTCGTAAACGTCCTTGTAAAACGCTCTGGTAATCTATGATTTCTTTATTGTACATTCTGTTTTCTTTGGGGTTATATATATATAATATTCAAACTGTCAACATCCGGAAGAATTTTTACACCGTGTTGTTTACTTTAATGTGTTGCTGAAAATTGAGAAAAACCACATATAACAAACATTGAACAGAGAGCGAGATGGCTCACACGGGATCAGTAGACGATTTATTGCATAAATCAATCTTTCGTACCGTTTGACAGTGGAGTAGTGTTATTTTTCTAAGTTTGTTCAAAGTCCTTGAGCTGGAATTGTAAATTACGTCGTTAGTGGAAATGGAATTTAGAAATATCTAATCATCATGCTGAATTATCATCAGCATCATTTCTTTGGAACACTGTGATATGCTTTATATTAGGGTTTCATAGTTATGGTGCTTTTAAAATAGTTTAATCATGAGACACAGCTTTCTATAAAAAAAAAAAAAAAAAAATTTTTTTTTGGGGGGGGGGGAAACCAGCATAGTTTGGTGGGGGAAGACGCCGATATTTGGCGTCTGTTATATAAGGTTAAAAACCCCTGTGGGTACAACCAATACTTGGTGTCATCAGAGATGATCTTGAGAACCATCCCTCATTTACAGATGTTATTATGGGGGATTTCGTTACTCCGTGGGCTGATGAAGAATAACCCCAAATCCCTGCAACAAGTCATTATTTTTCAAAAGAAGTAGGATATTGTTGTAAAGTTTTTGCCTGTACCACTGTTTTTTAAATATCAAAAAAGCTCCTAGATGATTTTTTTGACACTTGAAGGTATTTACAGTGGGGATTTCGGTTCCTGACCTTGCTTTGCACAATGAATTCGTGCCTGTTTTTCCCGCCCTGGGAAATACTCTGAAAATGGGCAATACATCACATGAACATGCTTTACACTTGGTGTTAGCCTTATTTCCTTCTGTGATTTTATCATAAAATCCCCAAATAGGATCTCTAGGTTTCATGTTTTTGCAGATTACAAAGGAATTACAATAACACTCATGAAACTTTAAAGTCATTTTTATTTAGGTATCATTGAAGAAATACATTCGTTATATTGAAACACAATTAACAGGAATCTGCTACTTACTGTAACAATCAAAGAATGTTTTCACAGTTTATGGTAGGGCTCTTATTGGCACTTATCTGTGTATCTTTTATGGCCCCTAATAAACAGTAAGAGGGCCTTTGTCTGGCCCTAATAGGTCCAATGTTTATCTAAGTGGCCCAGTGTTATTGTTAGTTGTACAAACTGATTACTGGAATAAACCCCCTTTGGAAGAAACCCCCTTCCCTATAAACGGCATAGTGGAAGAAACCCCCTTTCACATTTTGCATACACGGAAGAAACCCCCTTCCATTGCGGAACAAACCCCCTTCGAGTTTTCAGACAGGCGGAATAAGCCCCCTTCCTAAGTGTTAAGTCTCTCCCACAGAGATAGTAAAATCCCAACACGAACGATTAATTCCCCAATACATCCGTTTTAACCCGAATCTATCACTGCATACTTGCTACTTTTCAAGTTTATATTCATTACCCAATAATCCCGTTTATAACATTTTTAAAGCACTTTCTGGTAAATATTTACGATAAAAGCTCTCAATAATTTCTTAAACACAAACCTTGCCATTTTTCTTTTGTATCAAAAAAATTTCGGCATAAGTGAATATTTATAGCTTTGATGAAATATTGCCTCCGAACATGCGCCAATCCCTGACATGTTGTGTGCTTGTTAAAACGCTCAATACACCCACGCTTTCTATGATGCTTAATTTTCGCGCCCTTTTTATTGAGCGAATGAGTCAACACAAAATAAATTTACACTGCAAGAATACTGTGTGAACTGTCATTAATGATGACACAAAACTGTGAAAGCCAAGATATAAACGTTAAAACAGAAAAAAGTCTCACAATTGGCGTTCATACACGAACAAAATAAAATGTTCGGACTCAGAAAATATTAACTGCGTTGACGCATTTTTTTTAGAATGAATCATCAAAAACCGTTGAAACCCAGCAGGATTCGGAGGTACACGTAATCAACATCGATTAATACTGTCGGATTATTGTGAAAGTGAAAGAGACAATCGGCAGCTGCCGCATCTTTCCCTTCCAATACTGTAGCAGATCTAGATCGTCAACCCATTCATCATGAAATTGAAATCATAATATTGACATCGTTCCCCGGCCCCAGTTGAAAACATTTGCCATTATTAGATCTACACCTGCAACTTTATTTAGGACTTTGACTTTAATATCATACTTGTTCATGTGTTTAACAACAAAAAGGTCAGAGACATGCCTCTTTTTCTAAAAAAAACCCTGAAGTCTGTAGGTGAGTTATAGACATTGAAATGAACAGTTTTTATTTTTTCCCAAAATATGTCTCTTTTGCGCTCGACTTTCCCCTTTTACCCAGCGTCCAGCGTCTTCCCCTTTTTCAAAACCCCCCCCCCCTGGCATTCAATAACATTGTCATATACATACCAATGCCTATTAATGAGCAGTAGTCCTTATATGGTTTACTTATGGTAGAAACAATGCATTTTGTATTGCTATTATTTCAAAATAAAGCTATTGTAATGTTAAATTAAACACACTATGTGAAGTTGGAATATAACAACTTTTCAACTATGTATAATGTGCTGTTTTACCTTTAATGTTTATTTATTAAACCAAATTATAAGTAAAATAGACAACGCATATTCAAACTCATTTCATGCTATGAATGTATTTTTGAAAAATGCTGTGTATACTTTTTGTTTTTAATAGTAGTACTTTTGTTATTTTTTTTATTAACAGTGATGTTTTTTTTTATCATTTTCATTGTATTTTTAAACTTTGTTCATGCACACAGTCTTGAAGTGATATCAATTGAAATGATACAATTATATATGAAAGTGTCTATTTTTGTGATGTATATTTTTTAAATAATAACAGGTAAAACTGCATGTAATGCAGTGTTTAAAAACACAGTTTATTCCCAAATTGATGTCTTATTCCAACTTCACATAACAGTGTGTTCTTAGAATAATTAAGAAATACTGGAATCTCAAATTGTGTCATATCATTGTTTCTAGTATCTGCATCAGCATGCAGTAACCCTTCTCAAAATGAAATGTGCTTTTTACCAAAATGCACTTAAAAAAATTGTATTTTATATGCACTTTTTCTTAAAAAGTGTATCATCCAATTTTTTTTTAAGAGAACACTTAATTGTATTAATTCTGCATTTTTAGAACCAGATGAAGCTGTGGGAGTGTATTTTTCTGTACTTTTTTTATAAATACATGTAAACATGTAATCCACTTTTTCTTAGAAAGTGGATTTGTAAGTGCATCTTTGTAATTTAAATGTATTAAGTGTATCTTTTCAGGTCAGGGAATATTTTTACTTTTGAAACAAATTAACTAATTCTTAGAGTTTTCTTAGGTGTATGCTAAAATTTAAATAAGCAAACAAGTGTTTTTCCATTGGGGGCATACAATCAAAATGTTCACCACATTTCAAATAATGTAGCCACTTGTTGTGAATTTAATTATATCATAATAATGTGCATTACCATGTCGACTGTGCGCTTCGGATCATGTTGTGCCGTTGTTACTACCTCTTCCTCAAAGGAAACATCCAGCCACTCAATGACTCTGTATTAAAAAAAACTTTTCTTTATTTTGCCTTCGAGAGATAACCAATACGTCTTCTGTGAGAAACGCATACATGCTAAAGCGTTGTCGTAGCGAGGCATATACGTATACTGTCAGAAACATGATCACGCCTAATAAAAGTAATAATAATAGCCTTTACTTCTGATAACTGGGTCACCCTACATATTTCTAAACACACAAGTGGCTTCAAGATACATAGATCAATTTGGAAATTGTAAAATTGTGTCATTTAACACAGTTGTAAACCTAAATTGCATTTTTTTTTAAAGTGAAACTTTACTTCAGTTTGATAAATCAGCGGTATATTTCATGTTTAACCGCATAAACCAGACACATCTTGGATTTTAATTTGATGTAACAGACCTATGAAATTTCATTGTGCTTAAATTCAGAGTTTTGTCAGTAGAAAAGCATAATCTTACATGTTTTAAACCCAATTTTCTACTAATCCGTTATCGATGTCATGTGTATTTTAACAATGTTTTCGTAGTGAAACATATACCGGACGTCGTAGCGAAACGGACTACGCTTTGACCTCGTCAGCCCCCAGTGGTAGCTAATGAATAGAATTCTCAATGAAATGCTGACAACTTCAAACATCATTCTTTTTAAGAAAGTGCTTCTTCTGTGTATTCCAATATCGCATCCAATTTAATCATTAAACTTTTATTACATGTTGTAAAAAGTTTGTGAAGTAATAAACTGAAGTGACATTATTCAAGAAGCTTCTTCTGTTAAAGATTCACTATCACTAAAAACAGATTAAACAACTTTATTCACAACAACAGTAAATATTATTTTGTAGTGTTAACAATAATCACACATTTAAATATTATTTTAATATTTTTTTTAATAAACATTCTGACTTCATATGTGAAGGATTATTTTAATATCTGTTGAAAATATTGGGATATGGAGAAGCTGAACAAAATTTAAGTGGAACATTTTAAGTACAAAAAGGGGCATTATTCAGCTAAATGCAGGTCAGAGATTCGAAACATTGTCAGGAGTGACCTCACATAATGACCCTGAATACATTAGTGCTTTTATAGTGAAAATCTATAGTAGAAACAGTGATATGAAGATGTAAAATTACATATATTTTTATGTCCCCCACTATAGTAGTGGTAAAAATGTGGTTTACAAGTCGTAACATACCTACGAGAGCTTATTTAAACGGTCCCCAGGTTAATTTAATTTTAGTCATGCAAGTTTTGGCAGGTTGTTAGATGGATTCTTTTGGTATGCTTTTTAAAAATGTATTTAGAGCCAAACAAAACCTTTTACTTCCACTACTATTAATACTATTTGACAGCACTTGTTTTTAAATGCATCATTTGAAAAACATATTTTTGCCATTTTTATAATAGATGATTCATGTATTGCAGCTAATGTATACTCGTCATTAAGAAGCCAGATTTTTTTTGATCCTCATAGTCCTAAAACAATGTCAACAAATTTAAAAGATAATAATAGGCTTAAAACATTCTATGGTCCACTTGACAATAATGAAGTTTTAAAACCTTGCAGTAATAATATACCAATAGCTTGACAAGTGAGTAACCCCCTCAACGAAGAGTTTCTGTGTCCACTTAACAAGAACAAAATTTTAAAAGAAGGCAGTAACTCTATACTAATAGCTTGACAAGTTAAAACCCCCTCAACGAATTCTTTGTTTCAGGTCTAGATTTGTTATCCATTGTGGCATGTTCTGGATATATCAATTACAGAAGGTTATAAGTTATAAATGATCTATAGTGGTCTGTATGTCCTGTTATTAGATCTATTGAACAAAATTGCTCATCCTTAACCTGTGTGATTGCCAGTTCATATTTCCATGTAAACAACTTCATAATGCATTGGCAGATTTTTGCAAATTTCACAGGAACAATCCTCTGTATGTTAATAATCAATATGTTTAGCTGCATATGCATATATTACCAGAGTAAACAATAGATTTGAAGTGCTAAAAAACAACTTTATTGCCCCAAAAAATCATATTGGGTATATGATGTCGTATTTTTCATCTTCAATGGAGAATTTAAAATTTAAACTTAATTTGCATGAAATATGTTGATTTTATTATAGAACCAAATATCAAAATTACTTCAAAAAAGCAAATTGATTTCAAAAATGCTTTCAGAAATATCAAGACTGAGAGTTTTCTTATTTGGTTTGTAGCAGGTTGTTTTTATGTCCCCCACTATAGAAGTGGGGGACATTGTTTTTGCCCTGTCTGTTGGTCTGTTGGTTGGTTGGTTTGCGCCAACTTTAACATTTGCAATAACTTTAGCAATATTGAAAATAGGAACTTTGGCATGCATATGTATCTCATGGAGCTGCACATTTTGAGTGGTGAAAGGTCAAGGTCATCCTTCAAGGTCAAAGGTCAAATATATGGGTCAAAGTCGCTCATTTAATGTACACTTTTGCAGTATTTCAATATTCAAGATGGCAACTTGATATTTGGCATGCATGTGTATCTCATGGAGCTGCACAATTTGAGTGGTGAAAGGTCAAGGTCAAGGTCATCCTTCAGAGGTCAGATGTCATATATATGTGGCCAAAATCGCTCATTTTATGAGTACTTTTGCAATATTGAAGATAGCAACTTGATATTTGGCATGCATGCGTATCTCATGGAGCTGCACATTTTGAGTGGTGAAAGGTCAAGGTCAAGGTCATCCTTCAAGGTCAGAGGTCAAATATATGTGGCCCAATTTGCTAATTTTATTAATACTTTTGCAATATTGAAGATAGCAACTTGATATTTGGCATGCATGTGTATCTCATGGAGCTGCACATTTTTAGTGGTGAAAGGTTAAGGTCAAGGTCATCCTTCAAGGTCAAATATATGGGTCAAAATTGCTCATGTAATGTCACTTCTGCAATATTGAAGCTAGCAATTTTATATTTGAAATGCATGTGTATCTCATGGAGCTGCACATTTTGAGTGGTGAAGGGTCAAGGTCAAGGTCATCCTACAAGGTCAAACATCATATAGGGGGACATTGTGTTTCACAAACACATCTTGTTTTTCCACTTTTTGGAAAGATAGCCCATGGCTTTGTAATTGGGAATTTTATCGGCATTGTTATGAAATTGGGAAAATAAATTCATTAGCCTTTTTATTCCAAATGAAAAGTCCACTGATTGCAGGGATATACTAAATCTGCTATAACTCTTTATAATCATTCAAATTAAAAGAACACAATCATATAATACTTTGTTAGATGTAATTGAATTAAAATTGAGATGAAATACGCATTAGACACTTTCTAAATAATTTTTTTTAAATTTTTTTTGGAAATTGGGAGTTTTTTGCCACATTTTGGTAAAAAAGTATACTTTTTGGGATTGGGAACATAGCCGAATTTCGGCTATAAAATCGGGCCAAAAAAAAACCCTGTGTAGCATCAAAGCACTAGAAGTAAAAATGTTTTATTTTAAAGGGGCCTTTTCAAGTTTTGGTAAATTGGCAAAAAGTTGTGTCAGATTCGCAAATTTTCGTTTTAGTTATGATATTTGTGAGGAAATAGTAATACTGAACATTTACCATGCTCTAAAATAGCCATTATGTGCATATTTTGACAAAAATTATAAAGCGTTGCAACGCGAAACGAATTAATAATTTGGAGAGTTCTTTTGTTGTCGTTTGATTTTGTGAAACTACGATTATTGCTTATATAAAGTATAAAATACATCTGGCATTGCATTCAGAAGAATGGCCGAGTGGTCTAAGTGGTAGACTATTTACTCCAGGACTCCAGGGGTCAGTGGTTCGAGCCCTGCCGAGGGTTACCATTTTTGTCTTTTTTATGCCCCCTTTCAAAGAAAAGGGGGCATATGGTGATCAGACTGTCCGTCCGTCTGTCTGTCCGTCTGTCTGTCTGTCTGTCTGTCTGTCTGTCTTTCCGTCACACTTTGCGTTTAGGTTTCGAAAAATGCTCATAACTGAGATATAACCTTCATATTTGGTATGCATGTGTATATGGACGAGGCCTTTCCATACGCACAAAAATGTTCACCCCTGTTACCTTGACCTTGACCTTGAACATATGCGTTTAGGTTTAGAAATCTGCGTTTAAGTTTCGAAAAATGCTCATAACTTCTATGTCCCTTGAGATATAACCTTCATATTTGGAATATTGCATGTGTATATGGACGAGGCCTTTCCATATGCACAAACATTTTCACCCCTGTGACCTTGACCTTGAACTTAGGGTCCGCGTTTAGGTTTCGAAATCTGTGTTTAGGTTTCGAAAAAAGCTCATAACTTCTATCAAGCGTTTATAGGGGGCATAAGTCATCCTATGGTGACAGCTCTTGTTTAATTTTATTCTTGATTTTTTACTGGAGCTTTTTGTATCCTATGTTTACATTTATCAATATAAAGCATTTAATGACAAACTTCAAAACATGCCAACATCTGTGAAAAGGCCCCTTTAATATGAATATAAATTCCATTTCATTATTTTTTTATTAAGATAAGTAAAATGCTGTGTATTGAGAAAATTCCTGACAATCGGAAATAATGTATCCATATTCACTTGAACTCAACAGAAAACAGTTTTGTTTTGATCATTTTCGATATTATTGTTTTAAGCTAATCTATTTTAAAAAAAGAAAGATCTACATGTACAGTACAGCCAAAGCGGAACAAACGTATTTCGCGATCCGCGGCGGCAAGGCGAAACGAGTCGATGCCGCGTCAGTCGTTGAAGCCGCGTCAGTATGCGGCGGCAAGTCGCATTTCGCCGCGAAACTTCGCATCTGTCCGCCGAGGCATGCCGCGGTCCGCGACATGATGCCGAGTCGATGTGATCATGAAATTTTTTTTTTTTTAATTATTAGTTACATGTAGTTAACAAATTTTGAAAGAACAATTATAATAATAATTAAAATCATAATAAATTTATTGTGCGCGGATTGTATTAGCATATACATGTAAGCATAGCTAATGTGTCTGGCCAATTATTAAGTTTGTTGCCCGCCCGTAGCGTATGTATTTCACACATAAACAAGGTCACGTAATTATGTTTTCGCACATACAAGTGGTCAAGGCTCCAGCATATGGTGGATTTATAAATTAATTGCATGTTGATTCTGCTATTATATTTTAGCTGAGAAAATTAGCAGTTTGAAGCCACATCAATAATCAAGACGGTGACGACGTATTTGTAGTTTTGTTAATTATCAGCTTATTATAACTATTGTTTGAATATGCATATATAAACACGTTTTATTTTGTTCATATTATACAGTTAATATCGCTACTAATTACCCGATAATCCCGTATATTCCAGTTTTAAAGCAAATGCTGGTAAATATTTACGATACACAAACATTCTCGATATTTCCTTAAGTATCAAATACATTTTGGCATTTGTTACTATTTATAGAGATGATGAAATAACGTCTAATCGGGGCGTTTTTTTTCTCCACTGAACACGCGATTTACACCTGACGTGATGTTCATGTATTTATACAACACAAAATACACCCAAACTTTCCAAACGACGTTCTACATGTCTGCATAATTTTTGCGCGCTTTTTATGAAACAAACGATATTTTAGCACTGTTTATTTGACCCTAGAATTTGCCAAAGGACGCGTTAGCATCAAAATTCGGAAGTGTGTTTCGGATTACAAATTTAATATTGATAATCGAACGAAACATAAACAGTTGCGCGTAATTAATTCTACGCTACACATACATGTATGTACATGTAGGTGGATATCTTTTCACTCGATCCGCCGCGTACGTATGCGGCGGATTTACTCCGCGAAAGTACGCGTGGTTAATACAGACTCGGCGTCGTTGCGCGGATCGATGCCGAGTGCCACGGCGATACGCCGCGTGAACACACGATTCGGCCGCCGCGGACTAAAAATCTGGCCGTGGCGTAGCCGCGGATTATGTTTGTGCCGCTTTGGCTGTACTGTATTGTCATCAACTGAGCATCTGCGTCGGTGTCCGGTAAAGTTTTGTGTTTAGGTCCACTTTTCTCATAAAGTATCAAAGCTATTGCATTAAAACATGGCACACTTACTAACTTTCATGAGGGGACTGGGCAGGCAAAGTTAGATAACTCTGGCTGGTATTTTACAGAATTATGTGCCTTTTTATACTTAGAAAATTGAAATTTTGGTTAAGTTTTGTGTTTACGTCCACTTTATTCCTAAAGTATCAAAGCTATTGCTTTCATACTTGCAATACTTACTAACTATCATAAGGGGACTGTTCAGCAAAGTTATGTAACTCTGACTGGCATTTTGACAGAAATAATGCCCCTTTTATACTTAGAAAATTATTTTTTTGGTTAAGTTTTGAATTTAGGTCCACTTTATTCCTTAAGTATCAAAGCTATTGCTTTTATACTTGCAACACTTACTTACTATCATAAGGGGACTGTGCAGGAAAAGTAATGTAACTCTGACTGGCATTTTCACAGAATTATGACCCCTTTTATACTTAGAAAATTGAAAATTTGATTAAGTTGTGTGTTTAATTAGGTCCACTTTATTCCTAAAGTATCAAAGCTATTGCTTTCATACTTGCAACACTTACTAACTATCATAAGGGGGCTGTTAAAGTTATGTAACTCTGACTGGCATTTTGACAGAATTATGGCCCTTTTTTGACTTAGTAACTTTGAATATTTGGTTAAATTTTGTGTTTAGATCCATTGTACTTCTAAAGTATCAAGGCTATTGCTTTCAAACATCAAATACTTTCTTACTATTATGAGGGTATTACATTTTGCTAAAATTTCCATAATTTCTTTATTTATGATCATATTTGATTCATACTTTGACAATACAACACTTACCTGACATACCACAATAGACTCCACCCAAACCATCCCCCATGCTCCACCCAATAATCCCCCACTCATTATTTTTTTCATTTTTGAAAGATAATGTAATAAATGACCAGACTCAAACATTACACCCCTCCCTCCTTTTTGATTGAAGTATTGAGAAAGGTCCCTTCACCTTTAAAAAGAAAAATAGATGAGGGGTCTGCACCCACTTGGCGGTGCTCTTGTTGATATATGTTTAAATAATACATTTTGACCCAGTGCTATGTTAATGAATTGTGTGGGGAAGATATAATCGACTATCAATAAACATTGATAAGACAGTTATAATTGCTTTCAATATGAGTGAAGAAAAAAATACCGAAATATAATAGTGTCATGATAAGATGGAAATTGTTTCATTATCTATGCACAAATGCTTGTGGTACTCGTTCAGTCGGTATGGAAATTGTTCTTCAACGACTGAATAGGCTACCAAAATTTGCCAGTTTGCTATAAATAACTCAGTTTGACTTCAATTTCCTATCAAAAAGTATTGTAAAAAGACTATGTTCCATTAATAAGAAACAAATTTATTTTTAAAGACCTGTGGAATGCAAAAATAGGTCTTATGCCATATGCCGCCAACGTAGCTATGGTCGAGCCTGCGCATCACGCAGTAGGTCAGAAGATATCAAATGAGACCACAAAACCTTGCGTGACATTGCAGCTCCTGTTGTTTTAATGAATTTTCTAATTTCTTTATTTCATTTTATATGACAAATACACATGCGCAGATACGGGTGGTCTGGTTTATTATATTTCGCATTGTACTTGCCAAAAGTTGCAACTAGAAAGAATATAAACAAGTACAACAAGTTAGTGTTCAGGGGTTTCCCTCCATAGGGGCTCTGCCCTTTATCCCTGTTGAGGACCTGCTCCAGACCCCTGCTTCATTTTCTGGATTTCAAATTTGGGATGGTGAGGTGGTGAGGCTTAACTTCCTCATTTCTGCGGCCACTTGCGCTGTCTTAATGGTCTTGTACATGGTTTGGACATTCCTTGTTCCGATTGTGGTTGTGGTCCTGCATAAGATTATAGTCTTTGGCCTGTTTGGCTGAAATGTCTGTTCTTAGGCTGTTTTGCATTTTCGTAACTAGTAGATTTTCATAGGAAAGGTTATCTGGCTCCACACCTAATTTTAATTTTTCACCAGGCTTGGGACCATCCATGGCAAAGTTGTGAGTGTTGATTTAATATTGAAATTAAATTGTGTGTGTATGGAGCTTACATACAGACCTAACATAGGATTGCATTTGGGGCCGATCAGGCTATGATAAAGGTCGCTGTTACTAAATTAGAAAATGGTTTTTGATGATGCTGTTTCAGCATCGTCTAAAGTATGATACCATCAAAAAAATCTTCACAATGACGATCTATGTAAAATACCAAGCTAGTCTGATTGAGATAATGCTCGGTGTGTAGAAATCCCGAAATCCCTGTATAATTACCGAAATCCACGGAAATCCCCCGAAATCCCCCTTAATATTGATTATTTCTCAAAATACTGCGGATATTAATATAGAATATTGCAAAATACACTGAAATCACTGATGAAACATTGTTTTTATCCAAGTTTGATCGTGAAAAACTAAAATATAAACATTATTATTGGGATTCCCAGTATGAATTCATAGTGCATATTTGCACAAGCACGATCAGGTACCGAAATCCCCGCTGTAAAGACCTTCAAGTGTCAAAAATTCATCTGGGGCTTTTTTATATTATTAAGCAGCAGTACAGTCAAAATTGATAAACAATCAATATTAAGGGGGATTTTCGGGGATTTCGGTAATTAGGGGGATTTTGGTATTTCTACACACCCCTCTAGGTCATACAACAATGAATGTTCACACTTGTGTCAAATCTTTCTTACAGCATACATCGGCTTTTTTGGCTATTTAGAAACTGTCATTTACGATGTATGAGTTATTTATTAACTAAATCTCCGCTAATGTCAACAATGGATTGAATTCGAAGGATATATTCGATGTGAATGCAGGACTTCCTGGATCTTAAGACTTGACAGCTTGACTCGTATTGTTAGTTATCAATTTAAGTCACATTTTGCTTTGTAAATTGTATTCGAGCATTTTGCAACTTATTGAATGACTATGATACCCGATATCAACATATCACATGGGATCTGCAGATAACCAAGATGTCCTGAAAACATTGATTACTAAGTGAGTAAGTCTTTACTCATATGACGGGTTTGTATTATTTCTTCTTTCTATTTTAGTACAGTCGATTGATGTATAGCGGATTTTAGTGAGTAACAGATAGGTTAAAAGTTTTTTGCAAAATACTTTTATTTATGTAAAGATTTATAGTGTTCTATTAATTGAATACAAAATGCCTATCATTGTTCAGTCGATTCATGTTTTAGTTGACGTGGGTCAATGTTTAACTTACAATTGTTTCTTTTTTCGAAAGCAAAACAAGGTTACGTTATGTACGCATCATTTTTGTGACGAAAGGAAATGTGAAGACGTATGACTTCCTGAATTTTGCAGATTTTGTTTGGTAAACATTATGTTCATTGATGTAATATTGTAGTATAATGTGTCCTTTCTAACAGTAAGATTATGCTCAGAAACCAAATTGATGCGTACCACATAAAATAAGCATGAGAGCTGCAACTCGTGATTAAGTGAATAACGGACATGTGGCGACACATATTCGGAAATGTGGGGATTGTCTCAAACTTAATGAAAACTCATATGGGTTGGCGCGTGGCTATGATATTTATTAGTAAAAACATCATTTTGAATGAAAAATAATAAAATTATAACGAAAAATCGATTTCTCTGAAAAGATAGTTTTCATTATCAAATCTATATATATAACAAGGTATTCAACTCAAAACGACCCAAATATAAGAAGCATAGCTTTGAAAAGCCATTACGTCTTCATTTGTGCAGCAATTTCCATGAACTCAGTCTTATTAAACGCAGAAATGAAGTTCCTTTTCTGGAAATGTACATATCTATGCAATATGTTTTACAAATGCTGGGTAAAATTTCAAGAAATAACACAATACACATGTAATCAGATAAAAACCTAAGCGACCCGGTAATTGCTGAATCAGTTTACCCGGAAATTAGCGCTGTAAACAAAAAATATTTGTCGGAATTTTAAAACCGCTGGCATGTTTCAATAGGAAAGACATTTGTCTTTCGAGGTTTAAAGGTTTAATTACTGAATGCAAGGTGTTTACGATGAAATGAGACTCGAAGTCCTTAGCTATCAGTTATACACCAATCAACTGTATTAAATATAATTTTTTAGTCAAATGAACTGTGTCTTAGTAAAAGAGACATTAAGGCGATTGTGGCCAGTTTGGATCCAGATCAGCCTGCAGTTGCTTGAAAGCTGTTTGCTTAAAAGCAGTTTTCTGACAATAACAAATAGTTTAATTGGATACTGATTAGACTGCCCTTTCCCTGTGACCTGGCTCAAATAATAGTAATGTCATTAATCAAATGATTTTATTTCGAACATTAATCAAGTGTTTTTTAGCTCCACTGTCCAGAGGCCATCGGGGCTTATGTCATGGTCCTGTGTCCGTCGTGCGTGCGTTCGTGCGTTAATTTTTTCTTTAAACATCTTCTCCTAAACAACAAGTCCAATTCTGATAAAACTTCTCACAAATGTTCCTGGGATGAACCTCTTTCAAATTTGTTCAAATTATGCCCCTGGGGTCACAACAATTAACATACTCTTAAAAAAGGCCTATTTTGTGCAAGCTTTAAAAATCTTCCTGTCCATAACCATATTGCATAGTGCTATCAAATTTGGTATGTAGTAACATCGAATAGTCCTCTCCCAAGTTTGTTCAAATTAAGCCCCTGGGATCAAATTTGACCCTTCCCCAGGGGTCACAAAATTGAACATATGCTTATATTGGGCCTATTTTGTGAAAACTTTAAAAATTCTCTTGTCCATAACCATTGGGCCTATTTCTACCAAATTTGGTATGTATTAAAATCTTAAAGTTCTCTACCAAGTTTTTTCAAATTATGCCCTTGGGGTCAAATTTGACTCTGCCCCGGGGGTCACAAAATGAACATATGCTTAAATAAGGCCTATTTTGTGCAAAATTTAAAAATCTTCTAGTTCATAAATATAGAGCCTAGGGCTACTAAATTTGGTATGTAATGACATCTAATAGTCCTCTGCCAAATTTGTTCAAATTATTCCCCTGGGCTCAAATTTATATATAAAAATGCTCACCCTTCCAACTTTAAGCGTCCAGTGGGACGAGGGATAAAAGAGAAAGTCACATGCTTTAGTACATTTCAACCCATGCGCATTGCACACTTTTTATGCCCCCCTTCAAAGAAGAGGGCGTATATTGTTTTGTTGGTTGGTATGTTGGTATGTCCGTCCGTCCGTATGCCGTATGTCCATCCACCAGATGGTTTCCGGATGATAACTCAAGAACGCTTAGGCCTAGGATCATGAAACTTCATAGGTACATTGATCATGACTCGCAGATGACCCCTATTGATTTTGAGGTCACTAGGTCAAAGGTCAAGGTCATGGTGACCCGAAATAGTAAAATGGTTTCCGGATGATAACTCAAGAATGCTTAGGCCTAGGATCATGAAACTTGATAGGTAGATTGATCATGACTCGCAGATGAAACCTATTGATTTTGAGGTCACTAGGTCGAAGGTCAAGGTCACGGTGATCCGAAATAGTAAAATGGTTTCTGGATGATAACTCAAGAACGCATATGCCTAGGATCATGAAACTTCATAGGTAGATTGATCATGACTCGCAGATGATCCCTATTGATTTTGAGGTCACTAGGTCAAAGGTCAAGGTCACGGTGACCCGAAATAGTAAAATGGTTTCCGGATGCTAACTCAACATTGATCATGACTCACAAATGACCCCTATAATTTTGAGGTCACTAGGTCGAAGGTCAAGGTCACGGTGACATGAAATAGTAAAATGGTTTCCGGATGATAACTCTAGAACGCTTATGCCTAGGATCATGAATCTTTATTGGTGCATTGATCATGACTCGCAGATGACCCCTATTGATTTTCAAGTCACTAGTTCGAAGGTCAAGGTCGTGGTGACCCAAATATTAAAATGGTTTCTGGATGATAACTCAAGAATGCTTATGCATAGGATCATGAAACTTCATAGGTACATTGATCATGACTCGCAGATGACCCCTATAGATTTTCAGGTCACTAGGTCAAAGGTAAAGGTCACAATGACTCAACTTAGAAAAATGGTTTCCGGATGATAACTCAAGAACGCTTAGGCCTAGGATCATGAAACCTCATAGGTACATTGATCATGACTCGCAGATGACCCCTATTGATTTTGAGGTCACTAGGTCAAAGGTCAAGGACACGGTGACCCGAAATAGTAAAATGGTTTCAGAATGATAACTCAAGAATGCTTAGGCCTAGGATCATGAAACTTCATAGGTACATTGAGCATGACTGGCAGATGACCCCTATCGATTTTGAGGCCACTAGGTCGAAGGTCAAGGTCACGGTGATCCGAAATAGTAAAATGGTTTCCAGATAATAACTCAAGAACGCTAAGGCCTAGGATTATGAAACTTCATAGGTACATTGACCATGACTCGCAGATGATCCCTGTTGATTTTCATGTCACAAGGTCAAAGGTCAAGGTCATGGTGACCGGAAATAGTAAAATGGTTTCCGGATGCTAACTCAACAACGCTTATGTCTAGGATCATGAAACTTCATAGGTACATTGATCATGACTTTCAGATGACCCCTATTGATTTTCAGGTCACTAGGTCAAAGGTCAAGGTCATGGTGACCCGAAATAGTAAAATGGTTTCCGGATGATAACTTAAGAACGCTTATGCCTAGGATCATGAAACTTCATAGGCACATTGATCATGACTCGCAGATGACCCCTATTAATTTTGAGGTCACTAGGTTGAAGGTCAAGGTCACGGTGACATGAACTAGTAAAATGGTTTCCGGATGATAACTCTAGAAGGCTTATGCCTAGAATCATGAAACTTCATAGATGCATTGATCATGACTCGCAGATGACCCCTATTGATTTTCAAGTCACTAGTTCGAAGGTCAAGGTCACGGTGACCCGAAATAGTAAAATGGTTTCTGGATGATAACTCAAGAATGCTTATGCATAGGATCATGAAACTTCATAGGTACATTGATCATGACTCGCAGATGACCCCTATTGATTTTCAGGTCACTAGGTCAAAGGTAAAGGTCACAGTGACTCAACTTAGAAAAATGGTTTCCGGATGATAACTCAAGAACGCTTATGCCTAGGATCAAGAAACTTCATAGGTACATTGATCATGACTCGCAGATGATCCCTATCGACTTTCAGGTCACTCGGTCAAAGGTAAAGGTCACGGTGACTTGACACAGTAAAATAGTTTCCGGATGATAACTCAAGAAAGCTTACGCCTAGGATCATGAAACTTCATAGGTACATTGATTATGACTCTCAGATGACCCCTATTGATTTTCAGGTCACTAGGTCAAATGTTAAGGTCACAGTGCCAAAAAACTTATTCACACAATGGCTGCCACTACACCTGACAGCCCATATGGGGGGCATGCATGTTTTACAAACAGCCCTTGTTTCACATAAAGAACAGTGGAGCGATACAGGGCCATCATGGCCCTCTTGTTTCCGGTCCCTCGGGATCGATGACTCCAGCACTTTCTTGTTGAGAATTCAATACTGGTTAAAGCGATGCTAGGGGGCGTGAGAGATGTTTCATCTTCCATTATCTCTCATGAACTGACTCAATAATACCGAGTCAGCATTATTTGACTTAATTTTTGGTTTGTTTGCTCTGACGAGGGATCGAAAAATTTCAGAATCTTCCTAAAAGCCTAGTGGTAGAGTGTCGTCTTTGATTGCAGGAGGATATGCTGCGGGTTTGATCCCCAGAAGCGACATTGAAAGCTAGCCAACTTTGTTATCTAAAAGGCTGCTAAACCTGATATACTAAGATAATGTGAATTTTCTCTCACATGATGGTCATCAGTTATATGATATAAAAACTCACAGTAGTAGTAAACAATGGGACAATAATTAATGAACGCATCTTTCATTTGTATTTGACACTTTGAGTTTGACATGGCGTAGATTGAAATATGTGACTTGACTTTGGGTCAAGTTCCCCAGGGGAACTACGTCCCCGTACCCCCCTTTTTTTCCGTACCAAAATTGTTTCGTACCCAATTTTTTTTTCGTACCCAATTTTCATTTTGTTGCAAAAGAATTTTCGTACCCAATTTTTTTTCGTACCCAATTTTTTTCGTACTCTATTTTTTCGTTACCAAATGTTTTTTTTGCATTTTTTTTTTCGTTCCCAAAATTTGTGTACCAAATTTTTTTTTCGTACCCACATACACAGTTGTAATAATGTAGATCAACTTAAATTGATGCTTGTATATATCCATCCTCTTCAAAAATATTGTCACACCAGTAACTGTCAGTACTTTGATTAACTAAATAACATGAGTTTATATGCAGGTATTACAAAATCATTTCATATGAAGGTATCGTACATGTAAACCTAGAGTGGGATTGCACGCATATTTAAAGGGATCTTTTCACGCTTTGGTAAATTGACAAAATTGAAAAAAGTTGTTTCAGATTTGTAAGTTTTCGTTTTAGTTATGATATTTGTGAGAAAACAGTAATACTGAACATTAACCATGCTCTAATATAGCCATTATATGCATCTTTTGACGATTTTAAAACCTAAAAATTATAAAGCGTTGCAACGCGAAACGATTGAATAATTTGGAGAGTTCTGTTGTTTTTTTTGTCGTTAAATTTTGTGAAACTACGAAGATTGCTTATATAAGGTATAAAATACGTCAAGAATGTGTACCCGGCGGAATAGCTCAGTATGCTAAAGCGTTTTTACTTCAGGACTCTGGCAGGACTCCAGGGGTCACTGGTTCGAAACCTGCTCCGGGCAATGTTCTTTTCCTTTTTTTATTTTTTTTCTTGATTTTTTTACTGGAGCTTTTATGATTCAATGTTTACATTTATCAATATAAAGCATTTAATGAATAAGTTTAAAAAATGCCAAAATCTGTGAAAAGGCCCCTTTAAATTAAACAAATAACTAAAAAATATCTAAAAATCTGTGTGTCAGCGTTTAGGTTTCAAAATCTGCATTTACGTTTGGAAAAAGCGTTTTTTGGGGGCATATGTCTTCTGATGGAGACAGCTCTTGTTTGTTTTAAAACTGTATAAAAATGGTCACAGTGTTACAATCAAAGCTCAATCTTTTATAACATCAGTTTTTTAACTTTCCTGTAAAATTTGGAAATATGGACTTATCACTGTTTTGCATTAAGGTGACGATATGTAACAAAAAACAAAATTTAAATATTAAACACCTGTTATGCAGCAAACTAATAGTTAAATAAAATAAAGAAAGGCTATGTATATCTCAATTTTTTTTACACAGTTATGCTTTTATGTAGTGACAAAGTTACAGTTGGGGGCATTCGTGTTGTGTGGACAAATTTCTTGTTTATTAACAACTCTATACTCTATGGATAATATATAATTGTTCTTTTTTCTTTGTTGTGATCAAGTTTGAAGTTTGAGTCATGTGTTGTAAAATTAAAGATAACAATATTGTAGACACTCTTATTGGTACAAAAGATGCCCCCCCCCCCTCCCCCCCCCCCCCCCCATCAAATGAAGTAATTTCTAAACATTACTTATTTTAAGCCGGTAAGTAGTTTACATCAAGGAGAATCAAAGAATAGAGATAACATGTAATTAAAAGTTAAGTATTTGTTTATTTAAATGTCATCCATCTCAAATAAGGGTCAGCCAGTTTTTAACTTTGAGACATCTTAACCTGTAGCATATTTACTACCAATTACCATATTTTATGCTGTTTTTATTTGACCTGTTTGTTGTATTAACAGTTTATTCGAGTTTTATTCACGGTGAGAAGTGGTACTCTGATATTTATGCCCCCCTTTGAAGAAGAGGGGGTATATTGTTTTTCACATGTCGGTCGGTCGGTCGGTCGGTCTGTCGGTCGGTCCGTCCACCAGGTGGTTTCCAGATGATAACTCAAGAACGCTTGGGCCTAGGATCATAAAACTTCATAGGTACATTGATCATGACTCGCAGATGACCCCTATTGATTTTGAGGTCACTAGGTCAAGGTCACGGTGACTCAAAATAGTAAAATGGTTTCCGGATGATAACTGAAGAACGCATATGCCTAGGATTATGAAACTTCATAGGTAGCTAGATCATGATTCGCAGATGACCCCTGTTGATTTTCAGGTCACTAGGTCAAAGGTCAAGGTCTCGATGACCCGAAATAGTAAAAAAGTTTGCGGATGATAACTCAAGAACTCATATGCCTAGGATCACGAAACTTCATTGGTAGATTGAACATGACTTGCAGATGACCCCTATTGATTTTGAGGTCACTAGGTCAAAGGTCAAGGTCACGGTGACCCGAAATAGTTAAATGGTTTCCGGATGATAATTCAAGAACGCTTACGCCTAGGATCATAAAACTTCATAGGTACATTGATCATGACTCACAGATGACCCATATTGATTTTCAGGTCACTATGTCAAAGGTCAAGGTCATGGTGACCCGAAACAGTAAAATTGTTTTCGGATGATAACTTAAGAACGCTTTTGCCTAGGATCATGACACTTCATAGGTACATTGATCATGACTCGCAGATGACTCCTATTGATTTTCAGGTCACTAGGTCAAAGGTCAAGGTCACAGTGACAAGAAACGTATTCACACAATGGCTGCCACTACAATGGACAGCCCATATAGGGGGGCATGCATGTTTTACAAACAGCCCTTGTTATTTATATATTTTTATTTTAATAATAATCAATATAGTATTGCTTCTAGAAAAGTCACATGTGAATTGATATATCATACATTGTTATTGTATGTGCCTAAATATTTTTTTGTTAAAATGCCCCTTTAAATTTGTATTATAATTAATATTGTTTCGGGGTAAACAGTTGGTTATTGGTCATTTGATTTCTATTCAATCACTTACTGTCTCCTGTGTGGTTGTTTTTCAGACTATGCTTACAAGTAACTCCATTACCTCAGGCTGCCAGAGGGAAGTCAACTAACTTTAAGAACCTGTCTGTCAGAACGGAAAATACTCTTTTACTTATGAAACAATGTCAGGCGTATCAGGAGGACAAAATGATGTCTCTTAAGGTTTCATACAAAGAACATGAGAGGCTTATTGTGGATGGTTTGCGTGTGAATATAGTATCGTATTTACGCGAATGTGAAACCAGCACAGTTAATACAACACATGAACATATGCAATACCCTATAAGTGAAATGCGTGAGGAAATCAAATATTTATTAGCAGATTTTGAGAAAAGCACTATTAAGGAGAAGAAAGAAGAGCTAAACCTGAAACAAGCTCCTATCAAGGTTGTGAGAAACAGCTGCATCAGGCTTCACTATGAATTGTTCCATCTCCATGTAGCCATACCGAAAGTACTGGGTAAACCTGAACTCTTTTTTATTGCCAGTAAAAAATGTCTGGAAAATATACAACAGTCTGATATATTTATAAAAGAGAACTTACCAAACCATGTTTTCACTGTGAATGGGAAGTCTGTGCACAATGTGAAAATGCCAAGTGATTCATGCACATGCTCGATCACAGCAGTATGTGCTCTCCCAAATGGACAGGTCCTGGTTGCAGACTACTATAATAAGAGAGTAAAGCTTCTGAACCAGCAGTACCGTGTGGTGAGCCACTTGGATTTCAGGGTTAAGCCACTGGACATGTGTCTTATCACACCCACTGAGGTTGCAGTGGCAATGTATGATGAGGTCCAGTTTATCACAGTAAGCCAGAGCCAGCTTGCCAAAGGCAGGACATTACAACATTATTGTAAAGGTATTGCCCACAACCAGGGTGACCTATATATCTGCTCTGATACTGCTCTGTACAAGTTCACATTGAGTGGCAAACTGGTCTGCACACTCTATGAAGATACATCAGCTGATTTTACAGGTAAGAATCATGGTGGATTCATCCTAATAACATTTGTGATACGTACAGAGATTTTCTAGCTATTTTAGAAAAAAGAGTCTGGTTAAATTGATATTTTAAAAATCGATAAAATGGGACATTGGGGAATTTCGTTATCAACTAAATGGACCGATTTTTTCTTAACATCAAATATTCGGTCTTTTCGAAACTAAGGGCAAACAAGAGTTGTCTTGCATTCAGGTAGGTATCGGGTAACAAGTAAACGAACCAAAATAAAACAAGTTATGCTTCTCAGATCTCTGAAATCGTAATATTTACTTTCATTTCAATTTACGTATACAGTTATTTCTTTATTGATTGATATATTTATATACTAGTTTGTGTACATGTATTTTAATGCTGTATTGCCATATAACTTTGCAACCAAAAGCTTTTCATCAGTAAAAGTTAAGCACCACTGATAAATAAGCTTTCTGCTTTTAAAACTGTGCCTGTTGCATTAATCAATTGATTCCCAACATTTGTTACGTTCCTGTCAAGTATTTCATTGATTCATTCACCTCACTATTGTGGGTTTATTTTAAATATTGATTGATATTCTTCTGTCACTGTCACACTTTACTATCAGTTTCTGAAAGAAAAATTGTTTTAACGTCAATTTCATACCAGTTAACTTTATTTTCTTGATTTAACGAAAAATTCTTTATGATGTTTTTTAACTGATTTTTTGGTTTAAATAGCTTCTTTATAATACTGTGCGAGAGTGTTGTGCTTTCAGGTCATAGTTCAGTGTTTTGTTGTTTATTTGTCCACTGACAAAATTAATTGAGCGGGTTCTTCTTCGAATACAGCACTCCTTCTAGCACTCTCTTACACTACGGTTCATTATGCCCCCTTCGAAGAAGAGGGGGTATATTGCTTTGCACATGTCAGTCTGTCGGTCAGCCCACCAGGTGGTTTCAGGATGATAACTCAAGAACGCTTGGGCCTAGGATCATAAAACTTCATAAGTGCATTGATCATGACTTGCAGATGACCCCTATTTATTTTGAGGTCACTAGGTCAAAGGTCAAGGTCACGGTGACCCAAAATAGTAAAATGGTTTCCGAATGATAACTCAAGAACACTTAGGCCTAGGATCATTAACTTGATAGGTACATTGATCATGACTCGCAGATGACCTCTATTGATTTTGAGGTCACTAGGTCAAAGGTCAAGTTAAAGGTGACCCGAAATAGTAAAATGGTTTCCGGATAATAACTGAAGAACGCTTATTCCTAGGATCATGAAACTTGATAGTATTGATTGATTATTACTTGCAGATGACCCCTATAGATTTTCAGGTCACTAGGTCAAAGGTCCAGTTCTTGGTGACCCAAAATAAATGGTTTCCGGATGATAACTCAAGAACGCTTATGGCTAGGATCATGAAACTTCATAGGTACATTGATCATGACTGGCAGATGACCCCTATTAATTTTCAGGTCACTAGGTCAAAGTACAAGGTCACAGTGACAAAAAACATATTCACACTATAGATGTCACTACAACGGAGAGCCCATATGGGGGCATGCATGTTTTACAAACAGCCCTTGTTGCATTCACCTCTGTCGTGGGCTCACAGACTACTTTCTACAGCATGTGACTTTTAGTCACATGATCATAGTGGCATATTCAAAATGACTGCGCCCATCGGCTTTGCTTTATCTGATAGTATTTGACGTTTACAACTGGGCGCGAGCTATTAAATTTTATTTCATGCACATATTTAACTAAATGAACATATTGCAATATTAACAATGAGTCAAAGCTGTATATCTGTATTAGAAAATAATATAAAATTATACAGAAGCATCAATAATTAGTTGCTGCTTTGACTAGATTTTGAGTGAATGAGAAATGTTGAATATAAATATTGACAAAAGTAAACAGTCTGTTAATGTTTTACCAATGTAATGCCAGTTTTGTACACATAGACCCTGAAGATGTTTACTCAAACTAATTCTATGGTAAAATACACATCTTAAAATAAATTGCAGGCCAACATCAGTACAGTTGTTTTGTTATTGTTGTTTTAACAATATACATTTCATTGTCCCATGCTTTTCCTGACAGGGGACAACTGGAAGCATCTATCATACACTTACAAGTTCATTCAGGAATAATGTTTAAAAATACAAAATTATATAAGAGAAATATGACAATCTGTCAAAAAAGTACAGAATCAAAACTGCACAGAATCAAATTAACCTTTACATGATCTTTTAAATAAATAATAAATTGCAATACTTGTAATACTCATGCCCTTTCCCCAGCTCTTCAAGCACCTTACTGCCTGAATCTTTAAAGGGATCTTTTCACGCTTTGGTAAATTGACAAAATTGAAAAAAGTTGTTTCAGATTCGCAAATTTTCGTTTCAGTTATGATATTTGTGAGGAAGCAGTAATACTGAACATTTACCATGGTCTAATATAGCCATTATATGCATCTTTTGACGATTTTAAAACCTAAAAATTATAAAGCGTTGCAACGCGAAACGATTGAATAATTTGGAGAGTTCTGTTTTTGTCGTTAAATTTTGTAAAACTACGAAGATTGCTTATATAAGGTATCAAATACGTCCGGCATGTGTACTCGGCGGAATAGCTCAGTAGTCTAGAGCGTTTTTACTTCAGGACTCTGGCAGGACTCCAGGGGTCACTAGTTCGAAACCTGGTCCGGGCAGTGTTTTTTTCCTTTCTTTAATTTTATTCTTGATTTTTTACTGTAGCTTTTACGATCCAATGTTTACATTTATCGATATAAAGCATTTAATTAATAAGTTGAAAAATGCCAAAATCTGTGAAAAGGCCCCTTTAATTTATTACTTTATCTCACCAATTTGTGTTGCTGTAATTCTTCAATATCATGAAAGACATTAAAGATTCATCAGGTTTTTAATGGCTGATTAGTTTAAATATATATTTGTTCAATTATTGCACTTTCTTTTGTACAGTAACATTTGGTTAAGTGCCTAACATTAAATAAATTCAAAGGAGTAACACAGTGCCCTGTAAATCACACATATTTTCCCCTGTGCAAATTTCTGGAGAAAGACCTGCATTGCTGATACAGTAGTGCATGTCCTTGTTTTGTTCAATGTCAATATCATTATTCAGGATATTCAGAAGGTTCAGCAATGCATCAAAGTACACACATTTAAACAAACATGATTACATATAACAAGATTTTTTAGGTATTCTTCGCAAGTGTAGAGGATGAGTTTAATAATAGAAAGCAATACGAGAAAAAGGAATGGTGGGGTGTAAATTAGAATGTCCTTAATTAATACTTTTTATGCCCCCGGATCGAATGATCGGGGGTATATTGTTTTTGGCCTGTCTTTCTGTCTGTCATTCTGTCCCAAAACTTAATCCTTACAGTAAAGTTTTGCAATAACTTTTGAAAGATTGAACATAGCAACTTGATATTTGGCATGTATGTGTATCTCATGGAGCTGCACATTTTGAGTGGTGAAAGGTCAAGGTCATCCTTCAAGGTCAAAGGTAAAAAATTTCAAACTTGTATAAAGTAAAGTTTTGCAAGAACTTTTGAAATATTGAACATAGCAACTTGATATTTGGCATGCACGTGTATCTCATTGAGCTGCACATTTTGAGTGGTAAAAGGTCAAGGTCATCCTTCAAGGTCAAAGGGCAAAAATTTAACACTTTACATAGTAAAGTTTTGCAATAACTTTTGAAATATTGAACATAGCAACTTAGTACATATTTGGCATGCATGTGTATCTCATGGAGCTTCACATTTTGAGTGGTGAAAGGTCAAGGTCATCCTTCAAGGTCAAATGTCAAAAATATAAAACTTTAATATAGTAAAGTTTTGCAATAACTTTTGAAATATTGAACAAAGCAACTTGATATTTGGCATGCATGTGTATCTCATGGAGCTGCACATTTTGAGTGGTGAAAGGTCAAGGTCATCCTTTAAGGTCAAAGGTCAAAAATTTCAAACTTTAAGATAGTTAATTTTTTTGCAACTTTTGAAATATTGAACAAAGCAGCTTCATATTTGGCATGCATGTGTATCTCATGGAGCTGCACATTTTGAGTGGTGAAAGGTCAAGGTCATCCTTTAAGGTCAAAGGTCAAAAATTTCAAACTTTAAGATAGTTAATTTTTTTGCAACTTTTGAAATATTGAACAAAGCAGCTTCATATTTGGCATGCATGTGTATCTCATGGAGCTGCACATTTTGAGTGGTGAAAGGTCAAGGTCATCCTTTAAGGTCAAAGGTCAAAAATTTCAAACTTTAAGATAGTTAAGTTTTGCAATAACTTTTGAAATATTGAACAAAGCAGCTTCATATTTGGAATGCATGTGTATCTCATGGAGCTGCACATTTTGAGTAGTGGAAGTTCAAGGTCAAGGTCATCCTTCAAGGTAAAAAAAACAAAAAAAAATCAAAGGGGCATTCTCATGAAGCTGCACATTTTGAGTGGTGAAAGTTCAAGGTCAAGGTCATCCTTCAAGGTCAAACAAAAATTCAAATATGCGTTATCATGAAGCTGCACAATTGAGTGGTGGAAGTTCAAGGCCAAGGTCATCCTTCAAGGTCAAGTTCATCCTGCAAGGTCAAATGTCAATTTATTTATTCAAAGCAGCGTTATCATGAAGCTGCACATTTTGAGTGGTGGAAGTTCAAGGTCAAGGTCATCCTTCAAGGTCATCCTTCAAGGTCAAAGGTAAAAAATATATTTCAAAGTGGCCTTTTCATGAAGCTGCACTTTTTGAGTGGTGGAAGTTTCAAGGTCAAGGTCATCCTTCAAGGTCAAAGGTAAAAAAAAATCATTTTTAATTCAAAGCGGTGCACTAGGGGGCATTGTGTTTCTGATGAACACATCTCTTGTTTCTTTCATACACTTGCATACTTTTCCATAAATAATAAATGATGAAAATAAAAAGGAAAACACAACTTGACTTTTAATGTTTAATCCCTCATGTTCAGCTTTATTTATTTTTCAACATACAGTACCATACCAATAGCATATTTTTGAGTCTCTTTTCAATCTTAACAACAATAAATATACATGCACATGCAAGCACTTCGAGATAAAAATATTCTAGCATTAAAATTTGATCTAACCATTTTATCTATATGATTGCTATTCATAATCATGAATTCTGTTATTATGAATGGGTACATAATATTGCACTGATAAATGTAAACATTGATTGGAGTGAAGTTTATTCATTAAACAATAACTGTGATAATTTACTAATTACTATTAAATTGTAATAATTACAATTAACTTATTAAGATAATAAATGCTTATGGTATTTTTTGATTAAAAAATATATCATTTATATTGTGAATAATTTGTATATGGGGCCTATTGTACCACAAGCTGTTTCAGAATATGCTTGGAATTATAAAACTTTAAACAAATTTCATGATACATGTACATTACATTAAGAATGGTTCTAAATGTAATCTTAGTCATGTATCAAAATTAAAGATAGCACATATATCCTAGTAAACCTGTTTAAAGGAAAGTGTAAGAAAATTTGACCTCTTTCCAATTGGGTTGACTGGAAAGTATTCTCACTTGAAAAGCAAGGGCAGGAATTAAGAATTCAGCAACGTTAAGCATTTCATTTATCATAATTTATTATATCTGTAAGTGGCAATAAGACCTAGAACTGCAGTTTATACATTTATAGTTTTAAGCATTGTGACAAAGAAACAATCATCTACTATTCTACATGTACATGTAGGTTACCATAGGTTTCCACGTAAAGCGCGCTCCCGTGTATAGCGCGCAGGCTGTTTTTTTAATGCAAACATGGAGACAAAATATCTAAAGACAATAAAACCACCAAATCGGACTGAAAATGGCCGCCATTTTTCTATTGCACAATCCAATAATCCGGGGCATTGGAAAGCTTAATTAAGCATTCAAAATAGGAAGCGTGATTATGATTAGGAGCATGGGTTGCATAGCACTATACTTTTTTTACAATTTTGTAATTTTCTAGCAAAAGATTAACAGTCCACGTGCATTTCGTGAAAACGTGAGAAAATAAGAATTAGTGTACATCGTGTGATTTTTCCTCGGGGAATGCATGGGCATTAGCGGTTAATTTGAATGTGGCATGGGAGACAGGGATACAGGTGTTGAGGTACACCACTGTTGAACGTTCAATATTTATACACCCAAAATGCAATTGCATATCCTCACGTTCTCATGCATATCTTCACGATCTCAAGTGTCAATTAGTTTCTCAAATGTCAATAAGCGTCTTAACAAGTCGTGGCACATATTACTCAATAACATCTGCCAATTACGAAGTGCAAAATGACCCCCTTTCACACCTACCATTACCCGCAAAAAAGACCTCGTTCGCACCTACCCTTGTCTGCTCTCCGGAATGTCAACAACAATCCCCATCGGAATTCATCAATAAAGAAGTGTAAAAACACAAACAAAGAAATGTCCGCAAGTTTATTCAAACAAATTTATTTTTGACCAAAACTTCTTCTACCGCATTCATATCTACCAGTAGCGACTTCTTGTTGTTTCGACAATGGCCCCTCAGTCTGAACGATTATAGGGTGTTAGTTTTCTGGAAAAAAACATGGCGGCCATTTTTATTATTTACGATTACCGGTATACAACATATTTTTTACCAATTTAGCAGCCAGGATAGGGTTGTATCAATGAATAGCGCGCACCTGCTTTTTAATTTGAATTTTGGAGGTAAAACACTGCGCGCTATACGTGGAAACCTACGGTAGTCAATTTACTCAGAACTTGATATAAATGACCAATAGTATGATCGCACAATGGTGGCAGTTCCAAATTAGCAGGTTACCGGTAACCATAAATAGTGATCAAGACATTAACTACATGTTTATTAATTGTACACATGTAAACAGCATAATCATAGACACTGGCCCTGATAGCCAGGGTTAAAAAATTCCAGTTCCGGATTGGCTGTACAATTGTCCCATCCTGCAACATTTGGTGCCCAATGTGGGACCATGGCAAAATCCATTCTCAACAAAACCTGTTCATGGTTTGAATGGATCAGGTTTACAATGATCCCCGTGACTTGAATTCTCGAAAAAATTCCAGCTTGGCAGAGGAGAATGTTAGTGCACGAACTTAGTGATTGTCACTAAACAGGAGATGTTTTTTGGCATATCATTACCTCAATCAGAAAAGCAAGGGGTCCCTGGTTAAAATCCCGGACTGGCTGCACAATTTTCTCATCCTGTGTCATCTAAACATAAAATACCATAGTATATTTACAATGCCCAGTATGTATTATGCTTGAGCATTAATTATGTGTATAATTTTTACCACAGCACCCGATTGTATAAAAGCTGGTTAAAGTTACCGCTCGGTAACATTCAAACCTTGGTAAGTTTGTGGTTATTCAGGTATAGTAACCTTCAAGGTAACTCGATTGTATAAACACAATATACCGCAAAGTAACCTAACCGCGCATAGTGGAATTTAACCACCGGTAACTTCAACCAAAACATTCCCACAATGCATTTTCTAATGACATATTTTTTGCGCGAAGAGGCACGCTTATAAACAGCAACATATATGTTTTTTATCAAATTCATTTACAAATGAATTCACAATAAAATAAAGTGTAAATTTTAACTATGTGTTCATCAAAATGACCAGGGAAAAATTGATAATGATGTCGGGATTTGCATCATTTAGCGGAATCCCTGGTGCTTCCAAACTGCAAAAGAGTGCTTACAAAGACGTCTATTCTTCTAGTTGTTCTAAATGTAACATAAAAATTATACATGGTCTTCGTAACATGCTAGACTACGCTTCTAATTTGGCTTATGTTTACAGTAAACTTACTTACTTTCTTGCACAATACGGGAATTTACCATAGACAAATAAAACATTGATCAAGTTTAAATATATCTTTGTATGCAGAAATCTGCAAATGCAACCGAGTTCACCAACGGCTATTATTTGTGTCGTGTTCTGAGAAAACTGGGCATAATGCATGTGCGTAAAGTGTCGTCCCAGAATAGCTTGTTAAGTTCGCACAGGCTAATCAGGGACGACACTTTCCGCCAAAAATTGATTTTTGCTAAAAAAAGACTTCATTTTAACAAAAAATGTCATAAAAGCGGAAAGTGTCGTCCCTGATTAGCCTGTGCGAACTGCACAGGCTAATATGGGACGACACTTTAAGCACATGCATTATGCCCATTTTCCTCAGAACACGACCCATTTGATAAACTGCTCCGGTTCATTTAAACATCAGTAATGTACATAGAGTACATGACGTAGCGTGTGACGAAGAAGAAAGTTTATTGAGCTCTTATTTGAATATAATGATATGATGGCATAAGTGTCTTTATTTAACTATGCTAAAATAATTATCAAAGACCCTAGATGCAAACTCATCAATTATTGAATTTAATGGATTATTTATGGATTTTAAAGGATTATTAAAGGTAAGATACTAGTTCGAACGTGTTTTGTTTTTTGTTTGTACTTTTGTTGTTCCCTGTTCTCGGAGAAATGAGTTTAACATGTGCGCCATTGATGCATCGGATCACACACGGCATACCCATAGCAGATATAAGAAACACGTTCTGTGCGTCCTTAAATTCGTCGTCCGAAGTCGGAAATCGTATTGCCCTGTTAATTAAGTCAAATAAAGTGTCAGTCGCTGCAATTTGTTGTTTACTCGTCGAAATTGTGAAGGTCGTCGATGGTTAGCTTTTATAATGTCACGCGCCGCGGTCATTTTGTGTAAGTTACCTCTCGGTTACTTGTACTTACCCACCTAGGGAAGCAGGGTATGTTTTAACTGGGTTTTAACCGATCGGTATAACTAACCAAATTTTATACAAACGCTTACCGAACAGTAACCAACATGTTACCGACTTTTAACCGCCGGTATGTGGTTAACCGCCGGTTTAGCTGTTTATACAATCGGGTGCAGGAGTTTGAAATTCTATGCATGAAGCTAATCTTGTGGCAAAATAATAAAAGTAGCCCCCTATATAGTAAGTCTATATACTATATTAGTATATAGGGGTCTAGTTTTTGACGATGCAAACAGCATCGTCCAAGGTTTGATAACCATCCTAAAAAATTTCACAATGGCGGCCTATGTAAAAGACCGAGCCAGTCCGATTGAGATAGCTCGATTTTTCAGTTACTTCCCTTTTGCATACGCCACTGCGTAGGAGCATTGATAACATTCTCCTAGCAGAGTTTTCGTTCCTGTTTCAACATTCAACAATGGCCACCTTAATGAGAGTCTCGATTCAAAACTTTCTTGCTGCATACATTGGCTTGTTTCGCTATTTAGAAGCTGTCATTTAGGATATATGAATTATTTATTCACTAAATCTCCGCTTATGATAACAATAGTTGGAATTCAAAGGACATATACTCAATGTGAATGAAGGACTTTCTGGATCGTAACAGCTTGACACGGCAAAACTGGCATACTGATTACTGGTATTTTTAGTTATCAATATAAGTCACATTGTGCTTTATAAATTGTATTCGAGCATTTTGCGACTTATTGAATGACTTTGATACCCGATATCAACATTTCATCCGGGATTTGCAAATCACCAAGCTGTCATGAAATTCAACATTGATTTCAAACTCTTTACTGGTTAGTACTCTTTCATAGTGTTAGTACTTTTTATCATTTTAAAGTTAAATGAACTGTGTCACAGTAGAAAGACATTAAGGCGATTTTGGCCAGTTTGGATCTAGATCAGCCAGCAGTCGCTTGAAAGCTGTTTGCTTAAAAGCGTTTTTCTGACAATAACAAATAATTTAATTGGATACTGATTTGACTGCGCTTTTCCTGTGACCTGGTTCAAATAACAGAATTGTCATTAATCAAATTATTTATTTCGAACATTAATCAATTGTTTTTCTTGTCCCTCGGGATCAATTACTCCAGCACTTTCCTGTTGAGAATGGAATACTGCTAAAGGTGATGCTAGGGGCGTGAGAGATGTTGCACCTTCCAGTATCGCTCGATTGTTCATTGTCGGCTCGGGTACTACGTACATGTACCCCGGGTACTCTTAGTATACTTACATGTATTCCGGGTACGGTAAATATACTAAAATGTACCCGGAAAATTTAACCCTAAATCAGTCGTTGTCGACTATTTTTTTGTAATAATTATATATACACATTTATGTCAATTTTCTGTAGAATGGCCTCTATATTATCGGAACGCATACTCAGAAAGCATGTTGATGCAGTGTTTTTCGAAGAGAAGTGTGTTTAGGATAATCGGTTGCGCGTTTTACGACATTGGATTTTGGGCGCGAATACAACTCGGGTACAGTCTAATATGGACCGAGTACAATTACGTTTATTTACCGTTCCTGGGGTACATGTAAGTATACTTAGAGTACCCAGGGTACGTGTAAGTATACTTAAGAGTACCCGGGGTACATGTAAGTAGTACCAGAGCCGACAATGACCAATCAAGCTCCATTATCCCTCATGAACTGACTCAAAAAAACGAGTCGGCATTATTTGACTTAATTTTTGGTTTGAAACTTGAAACTTGCTAATTTGATGAAACGCCTATTTATATAATTATATTCAATAGCGTTGTACAAAACATATATATGTACATAAAACTGATAAAAAATAAGAGGTATTGATAATATTATGCAGCATTAATTAAAGGATTAATGATCTAAATATGTGTGATATAAATAATAATGCTGTAAGAAACTTAAGCAATAAAACTATACCGGCTACACTATTAAAACACAGTAAAAGTAAAATATTATGTAATAAATTGATATAACTAGGGTTAAGACAATAATTATAATGATATTATGAGCAAATATTTTTCATTTACTAAAAGGATACGTAAAAGGATATTTCTGCACTCTGGCTGTCGGATCCCACAGCTTTAAACCACTGTCACCCTTAAGGACACTTCTTTTGGGTTTTAACCTGATATACAATGATAATGTGAATTTTCTCTCACATGATGTTCATCTGTCATATTATATAAAAACTTACAGCAGTAGTAAACAACTGGACAATAATTAATGAACGCATATTTCATTTGTCTTTGAGACTTTGATTTTGACATGGCCTAGATTTAAATTTGTGACTGGACTTAACCAGCACTCTTGTAACAGAGCTAAAGTTTAAATGTACCATCGAAGATCGCCTAAATCCAGATTTGCTATTATAGACCTGTGGAAAGTTTTAAGGGTGTGACATGTAAGCAAAAATTGGTCATCACCCAGAGGCTACAACTGATCTATGACTGTATTAAAACAAGAAAAATCAGTGCCTGATTTAGATTTTCTTAGATAGATCAATAAAAACTAAATTCATTAGGCTGGTAACAGTTTAATGGTTATGCTACCAATGTGTCACACCAGGGCCTTGAATTTGAAATCTAGGACATGCATGTTCATTTCTACATGAAATCAGGACACAAAATTGTATTTTAAGTCCTTAATTGACCAGGCTATAGTTCTCAGATTATTATAAGCTCTATCAGTATATTTATATCATTATTTATGCTTTTTGTATTGTAAACATATACACAATCATGCAGTTACATGATAGCAATAAATAATATCAAAGCTACCCATACTATCAAGGTCATTGACAAAGCCAATGGTCAAAATGTCAACACATTGAGAGTAATTGCCCTCTTGTGCCAGCAAAAACAACACGTTGACAGGTTGTCATTTTTGACAGTTCTACTTTCACTTTCATTTTGTGATATCAAACTATTAACAATTATGTGGCTGAGAAAAATATCGCCATTGCTTTTTATGCTCCCGGTAGGGTGGCCTATATCAGTTGAACTGTCAGTCAGTTAGTCAGTGTGTCAGTCTGTCCATCCGTCCGAAAACTTTAATGGCCATAACTTTTTAATATTGAACATAGCAACTTGATATTTGGCATACATGTGCATCTCATGGAGCTGCACATTTTCAGTTGTGAAAAATGAAGGTGAAGGTCATCCTTCAAGGTCAAATGTCAAATATAAAGCGTCTGTCTGTCTGTCCGAAAACTTTAACATTGGCCATAACTTTTTCAATATTGGCGTGCATGAGTATCTCATAGAGCTGCACATATTGATTGGTGAAAGGTGAAGGTCATCCTTCAAGGTCAAGGTCAAAGGTCAAATTTTACAATATTGAAGATAGCAACTCCATATTCTGCATGCATGTGTATGTCATGGAGCTGCACATTTTGAGTGGTGCTAGGTCAAGGTCATCCTTCAAGGTCAAAGGTAAATTATATGGGTTCAAAGCTGCGCAGCAGGGGGCATTGTGTTTCACAAACACAGCTCTTGTTTAATATATTTTCTGCACATTTCTTAAAAAAACTTACATCTATACACGATTTTCTTCGTTAATTCAATCATTCCTGACAGACTTGTGTACATATTTCGCTTACATTTTGACGCGCGTAGGTAGGACCGCATTACCGCTTCCGAAATGTGTATTCATACTATTGCCTTCGAGGAACTTATCTGATGTTTGACGGAAGGGCCGAAAATGTGCGAGTGTGGGTCAAGTTCCCCACAGCTACTACTTTCCCATTCCCCCAATTTTTTTTCCGTACCTAAAATTTTTCGTACCCAATTTTTTTTTCGTACCCTATTTTTTTTCATCCCCAATTTTTTGTTCGTACCCAAATTTTTTTTGGTCCCAATTTTTTTGTTCCCAAATTTTTTTTCGTACCCAAATTTGTTTTCTTACCCAAATTTTTTGCGCAAAATTTTTGTACCAAATTATTTTTTTCGTACCAACATACACAATTGTGGTGATTGTGGTGATGTAGATAAACTTAACTTGATGCTTTTATATCCATCCTCTCAAAAGCATCGTCACACCAGTACTGTCAGTACTTTGATTATTATTTTGCCATTAGATTATTAGCTTCATGGAGAGAATTTCAAACTCCTGTGATTTTTACTGAAAAGCATTAAAAGCAAAATATTGAACAAGCACAGAAGTAACATTTCTAAAGTAATTAATAGTGCTATGTAAGTATTCATTAAGACACATAAAATAAAGTTGATTAGCAATATTTCAGCAATACACTTGCAAATTTGTAAATGTGATATAATTATCGAATGTTACTCCTTACGTACTACCAGTCCGTTTATGTACTGGCACTTTATGTACCATTATCTGACACTTAATGTACCATATATATAATATAAATAGAAAATAATATATGGTTTAATATGAATGTGTGTTATTAATTATATTTATTTTGTGTGATATTATTTATGAATTTAGACTTATATATAGCCATAAATTAATTTTTTTGCCAGATTGTCTAAGTGTCAGTGAGTGTCTTAGTGTAATTTATTAGCCCAAGTAGTAATAAATGATTCATTATTCTTACCTGAAATTGAAGTAAATGATAAAAATACATTTCATTTATATCCTATATCAATCCTATATCATAAAATAAATATGCAAGTAGCATAAATAAATAAAACTTATATAGTTCTTTAATACAGACATATGGTATCCAAATTACTAAAACTTTCCTGATATCAAGAAAAAATTGATTCAATACAATGATTTGCAAGGTTATAGTGGGAACAATGTTTGATTAACTCAAATCTATCAACACTTGAGTCAAATTAAGTGGTTTACACAGGTAATGATTGCCCATTCATAATGCTATGAATGAAAGGACAATAACACCTATATAATATATAGGTGGTAGGTGAAGTTTCAAAGTGGAACATTAAAGGCCTGGTACATAAAAGGACTAGTACATAAGGTGTCACATTCAAGTCAAGTCAAGTAAATTTTATTTAATGTCGGAAAGAGTGCATAACATGTAACATAAGCTATAATTAGCTTTTAAACCGACATTATTAACAATTGTATAATAATAACATATTAAAAGCAGCTGTTAACAGAGACAGTAAGGTCATTTAAACATGGTTAAGACAAACATAATACTGAAGTACAGTATGGCATAAATAGCAAAGCATTTGTCACACTAAAGGAAGTAACTAGGAATAAAACATAAAACAAAAGATTTGTGCTTATCTAGACCTTAGGTCTACAAATAAGTTAAGACAATTTAAAATAATAAATAAGCATGGCAAAGAGGCTTAGACCAGCATATTTTTTTATTTGTTTTACGGGAAAATTTTCAAAAAAATTGAGTCGGGGGGGATAACTAAAAATAAAAGGCATGAAAAGTGAGCAGTCTCCCCAAAAAATTAAAATAAAACTGTCTAAACCGTTTTTTTATTAGCTCATCTATTTTTTGAAAAAAAATTATGAGCTATTAATTGTCATCACCTTGGCGTCGGCGTTGGCGTCCGGTTAAGTTTTGCGTTTAGGTCCACTTTTCTCAGAAAGTATCAATGCTATTGCCCTCAAACTTGGTACACTTACTTACTATCATGAGAGAACTGGGCAGGCAAAGTTAGATAACTCTGGCGTGCAATTTGACAGAATTATGTGCCCTTTTTATACTTAGAAAATTGAAAATTTTGGTTAAGTTTTGCGTTTAGGTCCACTTTTCTCAGAAAGTATCAATGCTATTGCATTCAAACTTGGAACACTTACTTACTATCATGAGGGGACTGGGCAGGCAAAGTTAGATAACTCTGGAGTGCATTTTGACAGAATTATGTGCCCTTTTTATACTTAGAAAATTGAAAATTTTGGTTAAGTTTTGTGTTTAGGTCCATTTTATTCCTACAGTATCAAAGCTATTGCTTTCATACTTGCAACACTTATTAACTATCATAAGGGGACTGTGCAGGCAAAGTTATGTAACTCTGACTGGCATTTGGGCAGAATTATGGGCCCTTTATACTTAGAAAATTGAAAATTTGGTTAAGTTTTGTGTTAATGGTCCACTTTACCCACTTTACCCCTAAAGTATCATAGATATTGCTTTCATACTTGGAACACTCACAAACTATCATAAGGGTACAGTAAAAGGACAAGTTGCATAACTCTGGTTGTCATTTTTACAGAATTATGGCCCTTTTTAGACTTAGTAACTTTGAATATATGGTTAAATTTTGTGTTTCGATCCACTTTACTTCTTAACTACCAAGACTATTGCTTTCAAACTTCAAATACTTTCATGCTATCATGAGGTTACTGTACCTGGCAAGTTGAATTTTACCTTGACCTTTGAATGACCTTGACTTTCAAGGTCAAATTATTAAATTTTGCTTAAATTGCCATAACTTCTTTATTTATGATTAGATTTGATTGATACTTTGACAAAACTACTCTTACCTTACATACCACAATAGATTCCACCCAAACCATCCCCCGTGCCCTCCTCCCACTCCCCCCCCAATCCCCCCCCCCTATTTTTTTTTTTAAGATCATCTCACAAATGACCACCACACCCTCACACTATACCCCCACCCCACTCCCCCCCCCACAATTTTTTTTTTTTAAACCGATAAAAAACACAAATATTTATTTTATGTTTGAAATACCGTCCAACCATCGCACCCAAGAATCCCCCCACCCCCCCTCCCCCCACCCGAATCCCCCCCCTAAATTTTTTTTTTTTTAAGATCATCTCACAAATGACCACCACACCCTCACACTATACCCTCCACCCCACCTCCACCCCAAATTTCATTTTTTTTTAATGCTTAAACCCCCCCCCCCATGATTTTTTTTTTAGCATTTTTTTCCCATTTTTGGAAAATAATGTAACAAATGTCCACATTCCCATGCTATACACCCCTCTTCACTCCACCCCTCCCTCCTTTGTGATTGAAAATGAGAGTCCCTTCACCTTTAAAAAGAAAATAGATGAGCGGTCTGTACCCGCAAGGGGGTGTTCTTGTTTATTTTATTTTTCAAAATTTAAAATTCAGCCAATTTGTATCAATCATGAGTAAAAAATGAGCCACATAACAGGAAAATGGACCTTAGGGTGATTGCGACCATATTGGCTCCAAAAAGAGCAGTCTGATCAGGATCCAAAATGTTCAACATTCAGTCAGTACTTCTAAAGATGTTAAGCGAACAATTTGGATCCTGATCAGACTGCGCTTGAATTGATCTTGATCCAAACTTTGTGTAGTGAAAGTTCTAGTACATAAAATGTGAATATTTCATTTAAGAAACCGAGAGTTATAGACTTATAAAAACATGTGCTGCATTTCATTTTATATTCAGAGAGAGTTATAGTGTTTATATATGTAAAGTGAACACAAGGGGCATTACTACAATATTTTGTGTGTAACATCATTATGAGGTTTTCTTTGAAGTTTGTTCAAATCATGCAGAAGATTTGCCCTCCCTAAGGGTTACTGTTTTGCTTATAAATATAAATAATATAATTATTCTCTGAAACCGTAAGGCCCATTGGTTTGTTACATTGCATGCCAACCATATAGTGGTTCTTTGCTAAGTTTCCTCAAAGCATGTCTCCATGGTCAAAACTGTTTGCGCTTCAGGGGTCAAATGATTTATATAGATTAATGTATTTGATAATCCCTAACAACACAGAAACTGCAAGGGCCAGGGGTTCAATATTTGGTTTAACATGTTAGTGTTTTCTTCTTCTAGGTGTGATCAAATCATACATTTGGAGTAAAAAATAACTCTTCCTTGTTTCACATGATTAATATTTACTTATATAATAAAGAGCTTATACATTCTTATTCTCTCAAAAAGCATGGGTTAGGTGATTATTATTTTGTATGTGACATTGTATGGTGGTAATCTTCGTAGTTTTTGTATCATGCCCATTGGCTTCACATTAGCCCCAACAAAATATTGAGGTAAAAGACACAATATACTTAGAGACCTAGATTTATTTCATTGAACAAATTCTTAAGTGTATAAAGAATTAAATAGTACATATAGCAAGTATTTTAATTGTTCTAGTAGAATTACTCTGCTGACTGTCACTGTATATAATTTACTCGCAATATTAATTATATATAGAAAAAACTGTTGAATAATGTAATTGTATATTTTTAAAATAGTATTTTATTTTAATAATTTCGTAAAAGACTCACAGTATTGTCAAAATAAAATGGTGTAAACTTTTGCACATATTATTTTGTTCCTCTCTTATTCACAGTTTAAGTTCAAATGAAAATTTCTATGGAATGTGTTGTCTGTATTATTTTAAGGACAAACGGCGATAACATGTTTTGGATATATAATAAACAGAGAGAGCTATATAAATGTGAAGATAATAATAACCCTTGGAACAAATACATAGAACAAATTGAGCACATTTTATCAACAGAGCCTGAGTCGTGATAAATTTACTTGCATTCCTTGCAGAACAAATCCTGCAGTATGAAAACATTATGTACAGTTGATACTGAACATCATATATCGGCTAAATAATAACTCATTTTTGAAAACTACATTAAGATGTATTTCTGATTTACAAAACTGATCAAATAATTAAGAAATAAATTCCATTTGCTTTTTCATGACATTTTGAAAGTCAAAACTTTGGTTTCGTCTGTAGAAATTCAATTTAATGAACTGATCCCAATTGACGTAACTTGGTCACCGGAAAAAAGTTTAAAATGTTGATATAAAATTAGTTATACAGTTTAATATATTGAAAAAATGTTTTGTTTTAAGTTAATGAAGAATAATAAGCATGTTAATTTGCTAAGATAAATAATTACAATTTTCTTGTGACTTTGACGGACATACGGACATCCAAACCCAATCTAATTTTCTTCAGAAGCTGTATTGAATACTTTTTTTCTAAATAAAGCATATATATGGGTGGGTGGAAAATGGGATTATTGATGCAAGTACCTGTGGTTCAGTCCTCATGTTCATTATAAAGAAAGGTGAAGTAGTACTTCTTGGACCTTTTCGGGATGTTGATTTTTATCTATAAAAATATTACAGGATCTTCCTTTTGATAAATACGCACATTTATTAAACCTACCCAAATCGTTAAAACACACCGAAAGTAATTGATGGTGACAACTCTGCAAAAACTCTAATTATTTTTAATTTCATATCACATAATATGGGCATGATGTCACAATGGTGTTCTGAAGATTAACTTTTCTTATTGAAATTGTTTCTGCTCCGTTTTTAATTAATTTGATTTTAAAATATGCTACATTTGTCTCGTTGTTGTTAATGTCCGTCATTTCGAAAATGCAATATGAAAATCATTTGTTAAATACTCACCAATTGGCTAATAGCGTGTGGTATTGGCTGCAATAGCCAATGAAAATCGCCGACGCTTAACAAGTCGACTTGGCACAACGAAACAACCCGTATTATAAACACATTTTGAACAACACTTTTGGCAATCTCCGGATAAAATACGAGGACGGAGGGTGAAATGTAAATTAAAAAAACAAAAGTGACTTTTATTTTTATTTTTATTTGTCGAAAAATAGGGTCGGGTGCTCCCGTAAAACAAATAATTAAAAAAAATGCTGGCCTTAGAAGCACATAGTAGTATATATATATATATATATATATATATATATATATATATATACCAATACATAGTGCCAGTTACGCGGTCTCTGTAGTTTTCAGACTGTACTTACGAGGTCAATATAAAAAACGGGGTCTATATACAACCCCGCAATCTAGGCTCCTTTAATTACTATGAGGGGGGTGTAGGGGAGGTAATGCAATCAAATCTCACAATAAGGTCTTAAATCGAAAACCACAATCAGGTCTGAAATTGAAATTGTATATACCTCGCAAATAAGTTCGCTATATATTTCCTTGTATAAGACGTTAAATAAATGACGTATTTATATACAATAATAATAGTAGGTACCCCTATATACCTTAATTCGTGTTTATATCGGATAAAAAAGGGTATGGAGATACATGTATTTAAAGTGGGAACCCCATAACCTATTTCTAAATCAGAGACCCCGTAACTGGCCATATGTGTGAATATATATATATATATATATATATATATATATATATATATATATATATATATATATACAGGGTTTTTTTTTACTAAGAAAGTGACGCCGTCATATTCGGCGTCTTCCCCTACCAGAATTTTTCCCCTCAAAATACAATTTCCCCAACAAAAATATCATTTTTCACTAAAATATAATATTTTCTCTCAAAGAAATGTTTATTTTTTTTTTTTGGGCATTCAACAATTATCCAATTTGCACCATGTACAACGATCTTTCTCTCTCTCTCCAGACGAACACAAAAAATCTGGGAATCCCAGTTATTCTAAATATAGCTCTTAAATAACGTTATGTAAACTGGGCAACTAATCGTAATAATCATGTGACTATTTAACTGGATACCGGTCTTGCGCGAGAAGGGTGTTTCGTCAATAAATTACCAGAAACCAGTCGAATTTTCATCCGGGCTATGTGCAAGCCAAGATATAAACGTGAAAACAGAAAAAAATGTCTCACAATTGGCGTTCTTACACAAACAAAATAAAACATTCGGAATTGGAAGATACTGAACGCATCGAGGCATTTTTTAAGAAAGAATCATCGAAAACCGTTATAACCCATCAGGATTCTGAGGTAATCAACATCGAACATTGTGAAAGTGAAAGTAGACAATCGGCAGCTGCTGCTCCTTTCCCTTCCAATACTGTAGCAGATCAAGATCGTCAACCCATTCATCATGAAATTGAAATCACAAAATTGACATCGTCCCCCGGCCCCAGTACAGAAATATAGTTGAAAACATTTCCCATAATTAGATCTACACCTGCAACTTAATTAAGGACTTTGACTTTAATACGTGTTAAACGTGTTTTAGAACAAAAAGGACGGAGACAAGCCTCTTTTGATGAGTTATAGACATTGAAATGAACAGTTTTTATTTTTTTCCCCTAATATGTCTCTTTCGCACTCTTTTTTCCCCTTTCACCCAGCGTCCAGCGTCTTCCCCTTTCTCTAAAAAAAACCCCTGATATATATATATATATGAGGTAGAGCAATAACCAAGACCAGCCTAGCCAAATAAGCAACACAAAGCAAAAGATAAAGCAAAATGATAAGCAACTAATAGTAATAAATAATAACTGAGAGATTTGCGCTAATCTAAACCGTTAGCTTACAAATTAATGAAGACAATTAAAGACATAAAATAAGCATGGCAAAGAGGTTATTAAGCACATGGTAGTATACAAATATATGACAGAGCAATAACAAAGACCAGCCTAGCCAAATAAGCAGAACAAAACAAAACAAAAACATTGATCATTATCTTCATACAATGATACACTATTAATTATCAAAAATAATTATTATCTATCTATCCAAATTGCAAACTTACAATATGTTCCCATAATAAGCTATTTCATTTGATTACACATTTATATAAACATACACGAAACATTCATTGTGTTTGAAGATTAACGCTTGCTTTTCATCACCATTTCGGCCTTTGTTTACATTTTAGCGGAGTGATGCTATCTGCGTAAATGGCCACGAAAATTGTTCTCATAACTGTTATTAAATATCTCGATAAATTAACAATATATGCAGTTTTTAAAGGTAACTACTTAAAATATTATGCTTGGTGTCCTAGATATTTCCATGAAAGAGCGTAAAATTACTTTGATGTGTTTCGCCAAGATTTCTGGAATTTATTGAGCCCGCTGCGGAGATGGTGTATGTTGAGGCACGAACAACAACTGTGCTAGGAGAATGTCTTTCTAGATCAAATGTTTTGTGCCTCCCAAAAAGAGTTAATTTATTAAGTAAGTGCCTTATTCGTCTGCTTGCTTTAAGATTCTGATTTCATTTCCAGTCGGTTAATATTAATGCTTTTTACTGATAATGATTTAATCACGTGAAATTAAATTGCTTGGATTATGAAGTTTCGATGAGTGTCTCCTTTATTTTTGTTCTTCATACAGTCAATCTTGTGGATGCGACCACTTGTATTAAGCGACCTTTGTCTTATGCGACAATTTTGAAATCCCACGGAGCTTTTTCGCTATATAATGATATTGTATTCAGCGACTTTTGTCTTACGCGACCAGCGACCGCTGATTTCTATGTATTTTGATGTCCAAATCTTGAATTAAGCGACCACTAGGAGGTAAAAGTGGTTAATGTATTGATCTTTCAGGGACAAATCCGTGTTAATTGTTTATCTAAGCCGATAAGATGTACTGTTACACCGCTGCTTTGTTACACACCAACCATTATGATTATGCTTTGTCTCGTTGACCGGTTCTGACCGGTATTGTTGTAGACTGCATATCAATTTATTGAGTTCAATAATAGAGGAACGTTTTACGCACAGTCTACAGCTTAAAAAGTTAACTATGTTGAACGTTAAGAGACAACGCCGATTTTTCTCGAGTATAGATAACAGGAGCAGAAACAATGCACTGTACGCGACAGACATTTCCTGAGAAGTGCGGAAAATAAACTATTAATCGGCAACATCTGTCGAAATCCGTACATTACCATAATTTGTAATTATGCTAATTAGTAGATATTTGTTAGCCAATCACATTGTTATTTACTTAATAAATTTTCCAATCAAGTCTGTTTGATTGTTTTCAATTGACGTGTTTTAATTTTTTCAGCTCATTATGTATCATAATCGAGTCAGATTTCCTTAAGCGTACATGCAGAAATTAAAATGTCAAAAGCAAAAGTGTTAACGTTGAACAAGAAAATTCGGGTTTTGAAATTGTCAAAGAGTAAAAGTGCATGTAAAATTGCAGATGAGTTTGGAGTCGGTAAAACTCAAATTCAGAACATTCTTAAGCGTAAAGCAGAGGTGCTTGAAGACGTGGAAAATAATGTGTCAGGTAAAAAAAACGCGAAAAATATTTCCTTGTCTATGTTGTTTTTGCAAATAAATATGTACACACAATTCATTTATAATATATGATAATTTATAATAAGTGAAAAAATAAAACACATTATAAGTAAAATATTGTTTATGTATTGTGTTTATATTCATTTTATTATAATAGTTAAAATCATTGTTGACAAAAGCGATTATCCTTCATATAGATTTTAATTGAGGGTAAGCATTCTTCCAGAATGGCCTTTTTTATTAAAAAAAGACCATTTTATTAAGAGACCACTATTGATTACTCCCTTGAGTGGTCTCTTAATACAAGATTGACTGTATATATAGTAAAACCATCAATAGAGATACAATTAAAATTAGGAATAATTGTGGTAAAAGTGGAAAATTCTAAAAATGAGCAATATCTCTGTATCCCATAATTTTTAGAAATGTCTGCAAAAATATGTAATTAGATATATATTCATTTATAATGAACCAAAAAAGTTTCCAACAGTTTTTTTTACAGATACCTGAAGTGTTTCATTTTGAAATCAAAGAAATACACTTATAAATTCATATGGGCACAGTAACAATAAAAACTATTTTCATATTATTCTACAAGTCTTTGTTGGTTCATTATATAAACACATGGCCAATTGTTTAGTTTTTAATCAATTGGGAAATAAATATTGACTGTTGTGATAAATATATCAATCTATACTTATATGGCCTGTGATATATGTGATTTGAAAGTATATGTTACTGTCGCATGTGACTGTACAAAGCACTCAAAGAACAACAATACAATGAAAAGATACAACTCATTCAAAATTAACAAATGTTTTATTTATCAATACAGTACTTGCAATGAAGAGTTATTTTCATTTTGTTGCATCACAATTCAAATAATTTGTTTATTATGTCATTGAAACTCATCAACTGGTCAACTTTTTTTACGCCCTTCTCAATCTTAACAGTTTTCAATTTTTCAGAACATAACTCGTAGGCAAATTCAATCGATGTCAAAAACAAAGAATTAAAAATAACGAAAGTTGGGAAGTCCAATTCTGATGAAATTTCTCAGGTATGTTCCTGGGGTAAAACTCTTTCAATTTTTTTCAAAATATGCCCCTGGGGTAAAATTTGACCCTGCCCAGGGGGTTACAAATTAAAAAAAAATCTTATATAAGGCCTATTTTGTAAAAACTTTCAAAATCTTCTTGTCCATAACTATTGGGCATAGGGCTATCAAATTTAGTATGTAGAGACATCTAATAGTCCTCTACCAAATTTGTTCAAATTATGCCCCTGGGAACAAATTTGACCCTTCCCCAGGGGTCACAACATTGAACATATGCTTATATAGGGTCTATTTTGTGAAAACTTTACAAATCTTCTCGTCCATAACCATTGGGCCTATAGGGCTACCAAATTCGGTATGTAGTGGCATCTTATAGTACTCTACCAAGTTTGTTCAAATTATGCCCCTGGGATCAAGTTTGACCATGCTCTGAGGGTCACAAAATTAAACATATGCTTATATAAGGCCTATTGTGGGATTTTTTTCGGCGTAAGCTGCATAAGCCAGCTTTTCACCTTAGCCTGACCTTTGTAAGTGTCCAATAAAATTCCAATAAAATTTCCCGCGGCTAGGTACGAATGAATACACTTCATTTATTCCATTGGCTGATTTGAGTATACCACCAGAACATTGGAAACATATCCGCGTCTTTGTAACACTGTTTTACTGTATGAAACAATTTTATCTCGAATGAAAAGGCTTAATAGATAGAACTGTTTTACACTCAATTCTCGACATCAATACAGTTTGTGCGTACACCTTTTATTTTCAGAGTATTACCAGCGCAAGAGCTTTATACTTAAAAGGCTATGTTCTCATATTTAGTACTTACTTCCTTATTCCTGTCAACATGTTAACATGTAAAAGTATAAAGAGCAATGGAAGCGAGGCCTCACTTTAAAGCATTGCATTTCAACCCGCGAGGTATATCGGGTCAATTCGCGGACATTCAGAGTTTATATACAGGTCATCACCGGAGTTGGCGGCCAGTAAAATAATCGTTATATAATAAAGACGCTATCCGTGAACTAGGTGACCTGGAATTTTCTTTAGACCAGAAATATGTTAAATGAAGATATTCAGCAATATAATTATGGTATGTAAATAATAGATTCTTAATGTGTTTTCAACAATACAATGATAAATATTATTGTTGATAAATTTAACAATAATTATTCGTCCATATTGCCTAATGTACTAAAGTGATATTATGAGCATGTAACAGTTTATAGGTGTCTAGCGCAACCGTTGATTATTTTTGATTTTCTACTTCATATACACTTATATTAATTAATGCAGCATCATCATACTAAAACAATATACCAGAAAGAGAAAAATAATGCATTTGAATATCAACCGTACTTTCGTTTGACAACTGATCATGCGTTTACGAGTTGAACCTAAATTTAGTTTTAGTGCAGATTTGTTCATACGACACAAAGACACGAAATTGTTTTACGGATCATTTCAGCTTACAGGACTGGGTGGGTCACGTAAGAATATCGAATATAAAATATATTTTTATAAACAACTGGTAGCAAGGTGAGTTGCAGATAATTAATCAGTAACCACATTTTAACTAACTATTTTGACCTGTTAATTCTTTTCAGCTCAATTCAACAGTGCAAAATGCCCATAATATCACTTTAAGCATTAGCACGATGATAATTGATACTGTTAATAATCGAATCAAATAGCAATGCCCGACAAACCACTAAAACAGGTTTGTTCGAAGAACGCGCCTATAAATACGGATACTTCTCGTGTGGCCGGTTGACTCATATGTTTAAATTTCACTTCCATTCTTCTTTTGGTTTTCTGTTTTGTATCTATAGGTTTATGACCAGCAATATGTTATAATGTAAAATAAGCCGCGGAAACTCCCCGTAACATCCCGTACTGCGTGTGATGCAGCTAAGAACTGCACAGAAAAAGACATTCGCTATACTTGATCTCATTCATTAAACTATTTACGCCGTATATCTTTTTTAAAGATATTTCTTGTTTAAAATCTTCTTGTCCATAACCGTATGCCATAGGGTACCAAATTTGGTATGTAGTGACATGTAATAGTTCTCTTCTTAGTTTGTTCAATATGCCCCTGGGGTCAAATTTAAAACTGCCCCGGGGGTCACAAAATTGAATATATGCTTATAAAGGGCTTGTCCATAACCATTTGGCCTAGGGCTACCAAATTTGGTATGTAGTGACATCTTATAGTCCTCTACCAAGTTTGTTTATATTATGCCCCTCTGGTCCAATTTGACCCTGCCCTGGGGGTCACAAAATTGAACATACGCTTATATGGAGCCTATTTTGTGAAAACTTTAAAAATATTCTTGTCCATAAACATCAGGCCTAGGGCTATCAAATTTGGTATGTAGTGACATCTTATAGTTGTCTACCAAGTTTGTTCAAATTTTATCCCTTGGGTCAAATTTGACTGTGCCCTGGGGTCACAACGTTGAACATATGCTTATATCAGGTCTATTTTGTGAAAACTAAGAAAATCTTCTTGTCCATAACCTTCCGATCTAGGGCTGTCAAATTTGGTATGTAGTGACATCTAAAAGTCCTCTACCAAATCTGTTCAAATCTTATCCCTGGGGCCAAATTTGATCCTGCCCCTGGGGTCACAAAATTGAACATATGCTTATATAATGCCTATTTTGTGAAAACTTAAAAAAAAATATTGTCCATAACCATAAGGCCTAGGGCTACACAATTTGGTATGTAGTGACATTGTACAGTCCTCTATTTAGTTTGTTAAAATTATGCCCCAGGGGTCAAATTTGACCCTGCCCTGGGGGCCACAAAATCGATTATATGCTTATATAGTGCCTATTTTGTGAACACTTTAAAAATCTTCTTGTCCTTTAACCATGAGGCTGTGGCACTTCTAACCTTATGTGAATATATTAGTGTTCAAAGGTTCGTTTAAGTCGCGTTGTGTAATTTTCCGTTTTGACTTAAATGTTCCTGAGGTTCGTTTAACTACTCATCAGTTTGCGAAAGAAAGCAACTAGTCTTTTTATAGCATATATAGTCTTTTATTCTTGTTAACAATGTTTGTATATGTTGTTTTGTAAATGTTTATTATTCTTATTTGTATTGTAAATGTATGTACTTCTTATTAGTGCTGCAACAATACGCCAAAAACCGTATTGCAATATATTGTCAGTTCAAAAACCCGTATTGCAATATATCGCAATATATTGCTAACTTGTACCAAAATTATAACTTGCCAATTACCCGATAATCCCGTATATTCCAGTTTTAAAGCAAATTCTGGTAAATATTTACTATAAATGTGCTCAAGAATAACAAGAACCACAAACATTTGCAAATTTTCTTAAGTATCAAATACATTTTGGCATTTGTTACTATTTAAAGATGTGATGAAATAACGTCCAACCACTGAACACGCGTAATTCACCTGACGTGATGTTCCCACACAAAATACACCCATACTTTCCATGCGACGTTCTACATGTCTGTATATTTTTCGCGCGCTTTTTATTGATACATAGGATAAAGCACTTTTTATTTGACTTTTTTTAATGTCGCATTAGCATTAAAATTTGGAAGCGTATTTCCGAAATTTGCATTACAAATTTAATAATGCTCAATTCAGAATCGAACGAAACATTTACAGTTGTTCGCAATTAATTCAACAATAATCTGTTCAAAAGCATCGAACGAATGCTCTGATGTAACAACGCTACTCCGTATAATACACTTTCAGAATGTTATTTTTACGAAAAAAAATATTTACACTGCTTTGTTTTGTTTACCTTGTTATCATTATTTCGGATGGCTTTTCTGGACGAAATGTGAATGAATTTTGTAAAATGTTTGTACCGGTATGATGAAAATCGTATCGCAATACAATATTCAGATTGCGTATTGCGATATATACCGATATACCGGTATATTGTTGCAGCACTACTTCTTATTAAGAAATTGAACAAGATCAAAACAAGAAAGAAACAAGATACTCCAACACAAATATAATCCGTCCAGAAAGTAAATGTCCGTCTCTCCTGCACTTACTGTAAAGCCGTAAAATTATAATGTTTACTGTGCGAGTTGCTATCAATAATGGCTCGATTTGTTTTAAAAATACCCCACTTTTATACTCATGCTTATATAAATGCTTATATAAACGGTCATGTTCCAGAAAACGTGATCTCAGCAAGTAAACAAAACTTTCCATCACCCTGTCAAATTGGAGTATTTTTTCCTAACCCCAGTAAACAAGCAGTTCGTGACCGTTTTAACATCGGTCTGACTGCCAAATAACCAAGGCTTAAGAGCATCCCTACATGTATGATAATTTGAATTGAGTTCAGTCAGCTCACTAGAACAAAAGCGTTACAAGGCATAGGGCTACCAAATTCGGTATGTAGTGACATCTAATAGTTCTCTACCAAGTTTGTTCAAATTATGCCCCTTTGGTCAAATTTGACCCTGCGCGGGGGTCACAAAACTGACCATACACTAATGGGGCCTATTTTGTGAAAACTTTAAAAATCTTCTTGTCCATAACCATTTGGCCTAGGGCTACCAAATTTGGTATGTATAGACATCTAATAAACTTCTACCACATTTGTTCAAATAATGCCTCTGGGTCAACTTTGACCCTGCACCTGGGGGGTCACAAAATTGAATAAACGCTTATAAAGCGCCTATTTTGTGAAATCTTTAAAAAAATCTTCTTGTCAGAAACCATTCGGACTATTGCTGCCAAATTTGGTATGCAGTAACATCATTCTAATAGTCCTCTTATACCAAGTTTGTTCAAATTATGCCCTTTGGGTCAAATTTGACCCTCGGGTCACAAAATTGAACATTACATACGCTCATATCTTGCTTATTTTGTGAAAACTTTTAAAATATTCTTGTCCTTAACTCTAGGACCTAGGGCTACCACATTTTGTATGTAGTGAGATATAAAAGTTCTGTACAAAGTTTGCTCAAATTATGCCTCTGAGGTTAAATTTGACCCAGCCCAGGGGGGTCACAAAAGTGTACATGTGCTTAAATAGGGCCTATATTTAAGTATTTGCACATGTCAAGAATATTTGTTTCAGCCTTTTCTTCAGCAGTGGAGTGATACAGGGCTTTCATGGCCCTCTTGCTTGTTATTTGTGGATATTTCATGCTTGTCAGGAGATGCTTGCCCACCGACACTTCCAGAGCTGCCATCACCGACACTGGTGTCATCAGCATGTGACCTGGCATACATGAAATACATAAATCTTATATACATGTATACAGTATTTATTTATTTATTTATTTATTTATATATTGTATCGTTTAATAATCTTGTTGTGGCATTGTAGATATGGTGCCTGCCTAGCCATTGGGAGGCCACAGGTTTGATCCCTACTTGGGGAGGGTTCTCATGATCTTTACAAAAACGCTATGTACTGGTTCTTCCCAGAAAACAGACTTGAGAGTATCTCAATAAGCCTAAGGCTTTGGATGCAGTCTAGCTAAAATGAATAAGTTTATTATTATACATACATTAATCTTAATGTTTATATGAATGGTTTTCAATAAAGTTAATATTAATTTCCTAGTCCTACCACATAAAGTATGTTATGTTTTGTTCTCACAAAAACCATTCACGTCCATATTTAAAAAGTGGTTGTTAATCTTAAGAATCTTTGAACTAGACGCATGTTACTGTATAGTTAAAATTATATCTACATAAATATATACATAAATGCACAACCCTATGAAGAATAAATAGCCATTTTTGGAGACGATATATATTGATATCATTACCCATGAAATCATTCAATCTGATCCCTGGAATCACTCTAACTTGGTGGACTTGAAGAGTCATCATGACTGATTAGCACTTTCAAACACCTATAAAAAAGTAATAGCAAGATATAAATGCATGTTTCTTTTATATAAATACAACAACAAACAAATATACTGATTAAATGCAAATAACAATACAATTTAAATTCAAAGGAGTACTACTTCATACTCAAATTCTAATAACCAAGTGCCTCAGTGATAAGCTAGAAATAAAGGTTTGATGTTTTGAAATGTTATTGAATAATAGTGCTACATATTTGTATGAATATGCATGATTTGAGTGTCATATAACATACATTTTTTAACTGTTGTTGTTTTTTGCACTATTTTCTAATGAAAAGTTTAAGTAAAAATGCGTTGTCTATAATTAATTAATTTTGATTGCATATATTATAATGCCCCCTTCAAAGAAGAGGGGTTATATTATTTTGCACATGTTGGTCTGTCGGTCCGTCCACCAGATGGTTTCCAGATGATAACTCAAGAATGCTTAGGCCTAGGATCATGAAACTTCATAGGTACATTGATCATGACTGGCACATGACCCCTATTGATTTCAGGTCACTAGGTCAAAGATCATGGTCACAGTGACTTGAAATAGTAAAATGGTTTCAGGATGATAACTCAAGAATGCTTATGCCAAGGATCATGAAACTTCATAGGTACATCGATCATGACTGGCAAATGACCACTATTAATTTTCAGGTCACTAGGTCAAAGGAGCTGCACATTTTGAGTGGTGAAAGGTCAAGGTCATCCTTCAAGGTCAGAGGTCAAATATATGTGACCCAAATGGCTTGATATTTGGCATGCATGTGCATCTCATGGAGCTGCACATTTTGAGTGGTGAAAGGTCAAGGTCAAGGTCATCCTTCAAGGTCAGAGGTCAAATATATGTGGCCCAAATCGCTTATTTTATTAATACTTTTGCAATATTGAAGATAGCAACTTGATATTTGGCATGCATGTGTATCTCATGGAGCTGCACATTTTGAGCGGTGAATGGTCAAGGTCATCCTTCACAAGGTCAAGGTCATCCTACAAGGTCAAACATCATATAGGGGGACATTGTGTTTCACAAACACATCTTGTTTTAATCAACAAATATTGACCCATTAGGCCATTATCTTATTATTTTGAAAAAAAATCTTATAAATTATAGTTATATACTTTGTGAGATGATAATAAAATAAAATTCAGATGTAATAGCAGAAAACCCGCTGATGTATTATAAAATATTTGTTCTATAATTCATATGTGCCCTTTGAATGCTACAGTACATTGTAGCCAAAACAAGATTCAGAATTATTGATTTATAAGCATGAGTAATGAAATATTTTGACTGTCACTACATGGCATGTCTATAAATAGAAACTGTGTTCCTGGGAAAGAGACACTTTCTGACCCTGTCTTAATTTTGTGGTTGTAAAATGATTGTACATGTACAATATGTTTACCTGTTGATTGAACTGAGCAATTGTTTTAGTATGTGTAATTCTTTCCATCTGTGTAATTTTGCTCTAATTCATATCTTTCTCACCAGTCGCATTTCAACATGTCAAACGTTAACTAAATAGCTCTGCTACTGAAGTTTAATGTCACGCTTAACTATTGAATCATTGAAATGTATGCATATATTTTAGATGTGTAAAGGCCTCTTTATAACAACATATGTGTAATACAATATCACTGCAGTATGTTTAATAAGATTATTTAATATTTACAGTAATTCAATATCTTGATGTTACTCTGTTTTGCAGTATGGAAGTGTGCTGTGAGTCCCACAGGGGACAGGCTGTACATCATCAGCTACGGGAACCAGCTTCTCACCCTGGCCAGGGATGGCACACTCCTGGCTAGATACACACCCCCAGCACTATGGCGCCCAGTGGGTCTACATGTGACCCCTGCAGGCCAGGTGCTGGTCTGTGGATGCCAGCCCCACACTGTACTACAGGTGGGCTGGGAGGGAGAGAGTAAGCTGGCTAATCTTGCTACTAAGAAGGATGGAGTGAGGTTGCCATGGTCAGTCTGCTACAGCAGCACCACATCATCCATCATTGTGGGACAGAAGTGGTACGACACCATCCTGGTGATCAGAGTGGAATAGTGTGTACATGTATGTATTAGTTGTTGTAATTAGTGATTAGTATGTAAATGAAAATGTGTTGTTAAGCATACCAACATAGTAGTGTGTGATGTTACAATGCAACATTAAGTGTGTAGTTAAAGATACAAATAATTTATGTGCACATTATGTTATCTGATTACACAATGTGAGGGTTTTTGTTGGAACATAAGATGTAATGCATATTATGTTATGTTGTCATAACGTTTGTGTCATTATGGTTCTAACATTTAGTTCTTGTAAACTTTGCATGAAAAAACAAAGCTTTTCAACTGAAAATTTAATATTTCCTCATATATGCACATGTACATAACAACTGAGGCTATTTTTAGACTTTCATTTCTATAAACACCATGCCATGTAAGAAATGTATATGGATGAATACTTTTTTAATAAAATATGAAATTGTTTAAGTTATCTTTGGAGGAGTATATATTGATATTTTACGCATCGTTTACAGAAAGGTTACACTTGATGTGAGATTTATTAATTTGCCATATTTTATGATGTTGAACATGTCTTATTGATTGTTATTAAATTTATATCAGTGTGTGTGAGTCCTAAATATACATACAAGAAATACATCAAGCTATTCTGCTGCTTTAGTTGCTGCTGGGTCGGGACAACGATGCTGAGGATGTGGGGGACAAGCATGACACAGAAGGTAAAAGAGACGCTTTGTCAGGCCTTTTCTTGGCCACTTTGGGAAAAAATGCAATTTTGGGATTTTGAATTTGTTTTGTGCTAAAAGTCCATTGATTTGGGAAAAACACATTTAATATAAGTTTTAATTATACTTCAAATTATAGGAATAAAATCCTATTATAATAGTTATAAACTTTGTTAGATCTAATTGAAACATAATTTAGATATAATTTTCATAAGGAACAGCATATAACACGCTTTGGGTATGGGTTCGTTTAACAGACCCATGAATACTCAAGGAAAAGTACTGCTTGTGTATTTCCTGTTTATTAAGATGAGGTGGAAAAGAATGGTATGAATTTACATAAGGTAAAATATCCTTTTAAATTGTTTGTTTATTGTAAAATCATATATATTCGTCCGCATGTTATTTCGTGGTTAAAAAAAGACTTTCATGGACGTGGTAGTTAATGCATGACTTTCTCAGTTTGGAAACAATAAATATGGAATTTGTGTAAGTTATTTTCCAGTGTGTTTGTATTTAATTTGTGGATCGTTTAACCCTTAAAATCAATAAAAAATAATGTCCCGCGAATAATAGTGTTTTTGCAGTGTATAAATAAGTGAAGTGTACGAGAATGATATGATATGATTTCACAGAAGGTAAAATGGCGTCTATTCTTGTGTATATCGTGTTTTCAGTACAACTTATTTTACTTGATGATCAATAACTCAAACCCTTTTCCAGCTCGATGCTTTATAACTTACCGATACAGACACCTCAGAAACACAACACCGCAATAATTTCTGTCATCCCCATGCAGGCCTTGAGTTTTTGTAAAGCTGTAAGATATTTAATTAAGCCTATTTGATTGGAATCTATTCCATCTAATGCCGTATAGAGTCTTATTGCGAGGAGGTGTTAAGTTTTCATTGAGTATACAGTGTTTTTTTTTAGTCAAAACAGGCCCTGTCACAAAGGAGCATGATTTACATAAAACCACCATTTTTTCACAGGATATTATGCGTTCTTGTTAGTTTCATGGAATAAATGCGTTTTGTTTCATGGAATTAACGAGTATTGAAAAGTGTAAAGAAAAGTAATTAAATTGGAAAATTTGTATGGGAAAATAATTAAAACAAGCAAATTCGTTGAATTGATAGCACACGCCAATATGCTTCTGGACACAAAAGTATTATATTTGACACTCAAAACAACAATGTTTCAAGATACAAAGGGCCAAAACTCCGTTATGAACAGATGGTGTACATTGCCATTTGGCGTGCATCATCCTCTTATCCATATATATTCTCATTTCATATTTCAATAAAATCGGCCAAAGCACTTCAAAAATATGGCTCCGGACACACAAAAAGCATTTTCAAGATACAAAGGGCCATAACTCTATTATTAACTGATGGTGTACAATGCCATTTGGCGTGGATCATCCTCTTATCCATATGCATACTCATACCAAGTTTCAATGAAATCCGCCAAAGCACTTACAAGATATGGCTCCGGACAGACTGGCGGACGGACGGAAAGACGGACGGACGGAAGGACTGACAGACAACGCAAAACAGTATCCCTCCGCCTATGGCAGGGGATAATAAAAAGTACAGAATCTCGTATTGAGCACATCTAAACTCACAAATTCGCACTGAAAGAAGCCCAAACATGTTTTAATAATATTATATTTATTCTTCGATATAGCATAAAAGAAGTTTACAGTATATTTACTGTATTCTGTTATATAAGTTAATATTATTTGCTCTTGAAAGCCCTTTATAAATTTAAGCACCGACAATGGAAGCCATATGTCTTATCAGGCATTATTATAATAATTTTCATTGTTCAAGCATTTTTACGTAAAGGATCAATCTGAAGTTTGGCATGCACATTGAGGATAGATGAAAAATGATAAGGAAGTGCATATATTTTGCGTTTTAAACAGTTCAGGTTGTCTTATAGGTTACATTATACTAAATAATCGTTTCATGTAGGGCTGTACTGACTAAAAAAATCATATTTTACTGAAGCCATGTTTTACACTTTAGACTGGTGTTCTGACTTTATCTCTTGGATATATTGGAAGGGAAAGAAAAGGTGCTCAGTATTTAATCCCTGACATATGATAAAGTTAGAGACTAAAGTACAAGTTTGACCTGAAAACAGTTACATTGCACTAGAAAATGGCCGCAAAATTTAAGGCGCAAAAGAAGTAGAGTTTGATTTGAGTAAAGTAAATGTTTGGTTTAACATGACATATCTTTTTTATTGCTTAAATCGATTGAGCTTAGAATGAACTTTCAGAAAAAGTATCGTTATGGTGGTCTCTATGTTCAAAATGTTGCATTTATTTTCTCTTTAAGTTGTCGCGTTTACATTGAATTATATAGGGAAATCATTAAGTATATTGTTGCCTTTAATAAATTTAGCTTACACTAACAAGGGAGAGAACTGTCAATATGTACCAGCAGTGAGTTGTTGCCATTAAATTGTTTCATATTTATTAATTTGTAATATGTCTTACAACTTTTATGACATGATGGTTTACTTTGGAATTGTTGTCTAGTGTGAATTTAAACAGAGTTTAACACCAAAGACCTGTAAAGGCATGGTAAAAATGGTGTGTGTGTTTTTGTTACTTTGGGAATACATAAATATGAAGTTGTTGCCTCCCATTTATTATTATCCCCCGCCATAGGTGGAGGGATATTGTTTTGGCGTTGTCCGTCCGTCCGTATTTTCATCCATCCATTCGTATGGAGCCAAATCTTGGAAGTTCTTTAGCGGATTGCATCAAGATGATTTTCCTTTTGTTTTTGTTGTTATGCAGGAAAAACTGGCTAAAAACATCAATGAGCCACGCTGTGAAAAAAAGGGCTTAATGCATGTGCTTAGATTGTAGTCCCAGATTAGCCTGTGCAGTCCGCACATGCTACTTAGGGACAACAATTACCTCTTTAAAGGTCTGTTTTGTTGAAAATAAGTATCTTCTTTTGTGAAAATCCAGTATCGTCAGAAAGTGTCCTCCCTGATTTGCTTATGTGGATTTTACATGCCAAAATGGGACGAAAGCTTCTAATATTGATGAGCGGCAATTTGGCTTATACAATTACACTGAAAGTAAAGTAAGAATAATTATTATGAATTTACAGGTTATTAAAGCATTAGCCAACACTTTTAATGTTTTAATACGAAATGGTTTAATTGCATTAATTTTCACTAATTGCTATTTAGGACAAGGCACCAATTAAATTCCAAATTAGAAATTCAGATAATTATGTTTTGCTGTTGAAAACCTTCACATCCAATCAAGAGGCATATATGTAGTGTATTATACATTGTAATATAAAAATGTGTTACAAGTTCATATCCCCCACTCTAGTGTTGTTGTTTTCAGGTGAGCACCAGCATTGATATCCAGTTGGCCAAGCAACAGCACCAGTCCGGCCTGCAGGAGCCCCAATACTAAATGATCCTTTGCCTTCCCTGATCCCTAGCTCCTCCCACTGGACCTCCGACCACAAAGGGTCAGCATCATAACACAAGTCTGTTCTGCAATAAATCCTCAGCACGTCAAGTTTTCACGCGCTGTTATGAACAGCTGAAATGTCTGTGTTGAGATTTTCCCAAGCAAGCCCGAGTAGTTTTGTTAAGCTCTAGTGCCAGAGTGGGATGAGTGTTACAGAAGCGAGACGTTATAGCAGTACTTATGGTAACGCTAACAGTTAACGCAAACAGTTAGTTCTCGCTGTGGACATCACGAAGAATCTCACAAAGAATTAAACGTTGAATAATTTGTTTAATTCTTTATAAGACAGCTATATATTCAGCGAGGAACGGGAGCAAATCAAGGAACAATCGAAACGATTCATTCAGAAGTATATCTGCTGTAGATAGTTAGGACAGTAGAAGCGTTACGGACTATCCTCAGCGCACAATATATTCATGTGGTGTGCCTCAGACGCGAATTCCCCACATTATTGAAAACAAATTGCTAAAAAGTCAACACGTACGGTTTTGCACTCCGAGCCCAAAGAGCATCACATTGAATTGAGACTAAAGAAGGCTTAAAAACGTGACAACAGTTTTGTTGTATGGTACAGTACGCCCTTCGACTCAACCCGAAGTTAATCAGAACTTAAACTCGGCCCTTAATAATATCCGCGAGGCCAGCAGATCAGCTCAGCTTCTGAGCTTCAGGTGAGACCTTACAGTGTTATTAATTTTGTCAAAGATTGGGCCTAAATTCAGCCCCATTCCTCAAAAAGTCTATTTTTTTTATAAATATTTACTGGTTAAAATTTACAATGCAATATTTGCCAAAACAAGTGTTTGATAGATTGCAACAATGAGTCACTATCCTTATAAAGCCCTATATGTTGAAACTTAGTACAATTAAAATACAAATCAAAAATTCTAAATTTATAAGTATTTGTGTTCACGTATAACTGATTATGATCTAATATGATTTTTATTTAAATTAGAAACCGGATGTTTGCAAAGACAAAATCACTATACTGCTTTCATATCTTTATGCACACACTTTCAACGCCAGTGACTAAACTTTACATCTAAGGTCTGTCTTACAAAAACAATGGCATAAAATGTAGACATCAACTAGTATCGATTCAATATCACGTACATATAATAGATTTAACCATAATAGGCTATAATTACTAGTATAATGGCCCCTGGTAGCAAGACAGAGTATCATATACTTAATTCACCATAGACTTTCATCTGTTTTTGCATTTCTGTCTAATCCATAGGCAATACGTGTTTGATCAAGTACTCATATACTTACAGTATTGTTTCTTATGACTTGTTGTATTGTCTAACATTTAAAGTTGTTTAGTCTCGCGTAATAGTTGTGCACATTTAAATGTGTACAGTCTCATATTTTAAGTTGTTCAGTGTCATGTTAAAAGTTGTATTGTTTTACAGTTAAAGTTGCCGAGTATCACATTTAAAATTATGTAGTCTTACATTTAAAGTTGTTAATTCTCACATTTAAAGTTGTAAAGGTTCACAATGAAAGTTGTTGTAGTCAAAACTATTAAGGGGGAAAGTCTCGCACTTAAAATTACTGAAGTCATGCCTGTTTTTTTAAATTTATTTTTATGCCCCCGGTAGGGTGGCAAAATGGCAGTTGAACTGTCTGTCAGTCCGTCCCTCTGAAAACATTAATATAGGCCATAACTTTTGCAATATTAAAAATCATAATGTGATATTTGGCATGCATGTGTATCTCATAGAGTCACAAAATTTAAGTGGTGAAAGGTCAAAGTCATCCTTGAAGATAAAAGGTAAAAACAAACAAATCCAATGGAAGTACCGGTAACACGCTTAAAAGGGAGATACTTTATATTTATCATTTGGCAAGTACAGATCATTTTTACAAGGGAAGTAATATTTGTAAGGGGGTATAATCAAAATCAAAAATATATAATCAAAGCGGCGCAGTAGGGGCATTGTGTTTCTAACAAACACATCTCTTGTTAAAAAAAAGTATTACACATTGCTATGAACTGTACTTTACTATGTATTTTTCGCGGTTTTAAAACCCAAAAATTTCAAAATTAAGTTTTTTGGGTATAACATATTGATACAACAAATAAAATGCTTTGGGTATGGGTCTGTTTAACAGACCCATAAATACACCAGTAAAGCGCCCACTTGTGTAATTCCTGTTTATTAAGAATGCAAAAAAAGATGAGGTTGTAAAGAGCAGTTTGAATTTACATTAGGAAAAATATCCTCTTTAATTGTTTGTATATTACAAAGTCATTGATATTTGTCCATATGAAATGTCGTCGTAAAAAAACCCGTTTATGGACACAGCAGTTAATGCATGGATTTTTCAAATGGGAAAAATAAATAGGTTTTTATGTCAGTTATTTTCCGGTGTGTTGTGATACATTTGTGGATCAGTCGACTCTTAAAATCAACAAAAAATAATGTCTCACAATTAATAATGATTTTACAGTGTTAATTGTGTATCAAGAATGTTAAAAATGAAGAGGACAAGAATGATATGATTTCACAGAAGGTAAAATGGTGTCTTTTCTTATGTATATCCTTTTAAAAACACAACTTCTTTTACTTGAGGATCAATAACTAAAAACCTTTTTCAGCTCGATGCTTCCCAACTTATTCATAAGAAACCTCATTAACACAACACCTCGAGAATTTATGTCATTCCAATGCAGACCTTGAGTTTTTAAAAAAGTGTGAGATATTTAATTAAGCTTGGAATGCCTTGGTTGTATAGAGCCTGTTTGCAAGGAGATGTAGAGTTTTTAGTATGTATATAGACAATCCCAGAATCGATAATATGGGCGCCGCCATGTTGGCTATTACGTAACCCGCGATTGAAAACGGTACTGAAGAATATGACAGATTACAACGATATCATAGTGCACGCCCGCTTTATTCCAATAAACAGTACTTTATGACTTCGCACATTAGGATTGAAAACAAGTGAAACATGAAACCAAGTTTCGATATGTATCACATCGTAAATCAATATAATGTTTAAGGCCAAGTTGGCATTTTTAAGCATACCTTTCAGCATAATGCCTTTTTATAAAATTTAATTATTTCTTTATGGAATATAATTATTCAAGCATAATTATAAAGGTATAGAAATATCTAAAGTGTGAAGTAAACGTTGTGATTTTAGCGTAAATAGTGCCGGAGATATTAACAAAGATCTATCAATATATAAAGATTGGAAACATCCATTCAGACCATATTTTTTGGATAGATCTTTGATATTAATTAGATAGATTTAAGATCGATGTAGACAATTAAATTGATATCTGTCTTTGTTTAAGCCTATATTATTTCTTATTAAATGTCGTACTTTCTATACTTTCCGGAGATATTCATTAAGAAACGTTGTACATGTAAGATTAAAGACTTAGGACGACTTCTTTAATTGAATAATACATCTCTTTGTTTGTCTAAACAGTTACCATTTCGCTATTAATATTTCTCTTGTAAGTGTCATTTTAAAGGTAATATACAAATCTATAGCCGAAATGAAGTTTGTGATTCTAAAATTGTTTCGTAAATCTTTATAGAAACTCTGTAAGATTTTTAGGTAGAGATTTTTTTTATTAAAATAATGTATCTAGTTTAGTCTAAAACTAAAGTGGTTTTGAGCAATCTTTTATTTAAAAATCGCTCTCAAGCTAATACAAAAATAACTAGCCAAAAATGAATTTTGTGATTTAAATGAACAAGTTTCGGAGTTATTCGCTTGCAAAACTGTGTAAGATGTCAGGATATGTCATACTTTTTTTATTGAAAAGGACAGCTTTTGTCTACAACTTTCTTATATTATTATTTATATAACGTTTTACATGTTGCCTGAAATATTATTAAATTTTCTTAATAACATCTTAATTCACAATTGAAATGTTCAACATGAAAAATAATGAGCCTTAAATAAACTTAAATAGTTCCAATTGTGTTCTCTAGATTTCCTAAACGTACGTCTTTATTAAATGTTCGTAAAACGGTCAAAATTTACGCTTAAAAAATAAAAACACGCTCAAAATAAGTGATTGATTTTTCTTAAATTACGGATTATAAATGACAGCAACATACATCTCTTGAAAAAAAACATCAGCGATAAAGGCGCGAACGAATTCGCTCAATGGGAGGCGATGTTCCAAGTGTGGATTAAACGCGTTTATGGGTTTGCCCGTGACACCACATGTCTGCACATGTGTTGATATCGAAATTTAGATAAGATATCACGCGTCACCTTTAAATAACATGTTAAATGACAATCAAAACCTTATTCATGCCAGGGACCTACACAAATATGTCCATGTCCATGCTGTGTGTTATTACTCTTAAACGAATGCAGATGAACCTTATTTCTACTAATTACGTAATTTATATTAATTTAAAAAAAACACGAACTATTATCTGGTTGTCAGATCGATAACAGAAACTCTTTAAATCCTAAAATATATTTGATAAACCCATTTCGTTTCCTTGTTTTGCGTAGGGACCTATACACACATATAAAGGTCCATGTTTATTTCTTCAGTACCGTTTTGGAGGTGCGCGAGAGTATTCAGGGGCGGGTAATCCGGGAGGTTTTGATTTCTGGGATTGTCTATAGTGTTGCTGTTATTTGTCAAAATTGGGGTCTGAAATCGACCCCATTTACAATCCTAAAACAATGTATTTTTCCCAAACAACTGCCTTAAATTTCCATTGAAGAAACACCAAGAATATTCCCTATTAGAAGGACTCCGGCCTCATTCCACAAACTTAAGTTAAGTCTGCTTACAGTCTGTTGTTGAGTGTTTTTTCAAGAAACATATGTGCCTCCCTCTGGGATAATGGGACTAAATGCATGTGTGTAAAGTGTGGTCCCAGATTAGCCTGTGTAATCTGTACAGGGACTAAATGCATGTGTGTAAAGTGTGGTCCCAGATTAGCCTGTGTAGTCTGTACAGGCAAATCAGGGACGATACTTTCCGTATTTACGGAATTTTTCTTATATAGGAAGTCTCTTCTTTAAAAAAAATCTGTCTAGCGGAAAGTGTTGAACCTTATAAGCCTGTGTGGCTGTACAGGCTAATCTAGGACAAAACTAAGTGCACAATTTATAAAGACCTGTTTTCTAAGAATGAGGCTCAAAGTAAGTCCCCCTACCATCTGTTAACGAGTTGTACAAGATAATACCAGGTGAGCCTCGTTCTGGGAAAAGGGTGCTTAATGCATGTTAAATGCCATCTACAGATCTGTGCAGTAGGCACACAGATGATACTTTCCGTTTTTGAGGAAATTTTCGTTGAAAGGGAATTTGTATGCCCCCGGTAGGGTGGCATATAGCTGTTGAACTGTCCGTCAGTCAGTCAGTCAGTATGTCAGTCTCTCCGTCCGTCTGAAAAAAACTTTAACATTGGCCAAAACTTTTGCAATATTGAAGATAGCAACTTGATATTTGGCATGCAAGTGTATCTCATGGAGCTGCACAGTTTGAGTTAAAAGTTCAAGGTCAAGATAATCCTTCAAGGTCTAGGGTCGAAAATACAAATCCAAGGAAAGTAATAAGCTTTAATGGAGATAATTATCTGACCTGCCAAATAAAATATTTTTTTTAAATATATCAAAGCGGCGCAGTAGGGGGAATTGTGTTTCTGACAAACAAATCATGGTAAAAGGTCAAGGTCATTCTTCAAGGTTTACGGTCGAAAATACAAATCCAGGGGAAGTAATAAGCTTTAAAGGGAGATAATTATTATATATAATCATATGAAACCATACAACTGAAGCATAATCTAAATGACATTTTATGGTCAAGCCAAGCACACAATGACACTTTTTGGCAGACAAGTATCTTAGGTACGTTAAGGTAACCTGGGAATCTACAATCACGGTAGTGGTTTATTATTAATTGCTACTAAAAATAGAGATTTGACAGAGGCAATTATTTTCAAGGGAAGTAATTTATATAATTATAAATCTCAGATTATATATTACCCTATCAAGAATTTAAGTTATTTTCTCAGTTACTGTACATATTTTGTATTTTGTTTATTAATAACTTAAATGATTGATTTGTCAAAGATTTTTTATGCCCCCTTTCCATCACACTTTGCGTTTAGGTTTTGAAAAATGCTCATAAATTCTATGTCCCTTGAGATATAACCTTCATATTTGGTATGCTTGTGTATATGGACAAGGCCTTACCATACGCACAAAAATTTTTACCCCTGTGACCTTGACCTTGAACTTAGGGTTCGCATTTAGGTTTCGAAATCTGCGTTTAGGTTTTGAAAAGTGCTCATAACTTCTATATCCATTGAGATATAACCTTCATATTTGGTATGCATGTGTATACGAACAAGGCCTTTCCATACGCACACAAATTTTGACCCCTGGACCTTGACTTTGAACTTAGGGTCCGCGTTTAGGTTTCGAAATCTGCATAAGGTTTTGAAAAAAGCTCATAACTTCTATCAAGCGTTTATAGGGGGCATAAGTCAACCTATGGTGACAGCTCTTGTTTTTAAATGATATATATAACTATCATTTCTTTCCTGTACTAATTTGTGAATGGTTGGTTTCATTACTTACATGTGGACTTATGTACATAGAAACATGATGAACTGTGGCAATGATCTCTTTGATAAACCACAGGCCTTGCTGGTCAGTGATGTCTGACTTGGTCATTTTTTACTGTCTACAGACCGCCCACACGCAGTAGGGTGGCATATAGCAGTTGAACTGTCAGTCCATCTGTCTGTCGTTGGTCCGAAAACTTTAACATTGGCCATAACTTTTGCAATATTGAAGATAGGAACTTGATATTTGGCATGCATGTGTATCTCATGAAGCAGCACATTTTGAGTGGTGAAAGGTCAAGGCCATCCTTCAATGTTGAAGGTGAATAACAAAATCCAAGGGAAGTAATAAGCTTTAAAGGGAGATTATTTCTATATCTGCCAAATGATAAATAGAAATTTTATTTCAAAGCGGCGCAGTAGGGGGCATTTTGTTTCTGACGAACACATCTCTTGTTTCTAAACAAAAATCAAGTCTTAGTAAAAAAGTGTCGTTTCAGGTTAGCCTATGAGGACTCCACTGGCTTATGTGGGAAGACACTATACACATTGATTAAGTCACGTTGTTCAAGAGTGATGCTCAAGTTAAGTCCGTTTAAGGGTTGTATTTATACATTCTTATGAGAATAAATTTGGTATAACAAACAATAACATTAAAAAAGTGGTTATTGGGACAATGGTGTTCATGTTAATGCAAATTAAAAATAGTTGTTAAGAGATACAAATGTACTAATGTAAGCAATGTGTGATTGAATTCAGAGCGCTTAAAATTGAATGGCTCTTGTGCTATTTTAAACTTTTTTCACAGTGGTGAAGTCTCAATATATTTATAAATTACTGTAAACGAGTATCCAAACTAGAAAACTAATTCTTATATAATTGTGGAAACTTAATTTATTTAAATAAAGAAAGAATGAACATAATATGCAATAGTAAATACAATAAAAATGTAATAAGAGAACCTATGAATTTTGACTTGTTCACAGATTAGCAGAATAGTAATTTTCTAAAAATTATAATATACAGTCAAAACCTGTTGGCTCAAACTTGCTTGGCTCGACTTTTTTCCGGTTTTCTCGGACTATCCTCAAAGCATCTATTTTTGTAGTGCTAAATATTCATATACATTTATGTCAGATGGCTCGAATTTGCAGGGGTCGGATTAATGTCTCATATGTTTTTAAGTCCCTGTCACAATTTTCACATTGTTTTGTTTGCCTGGCTCTAAAGCGCCTAGGGTCGCATAAAGCTGTTACTTGATTATGAGCACTTGATTAAAGGTTCCCAATAATTTCAAAGGTTCCCAATAATTTCAAACATGTTATTGACTCATCTTTAATTGATTTGAGTAAAAGATGACAATCTGGCGTTTTTGTAGATGCTATAATATTATGGCTGGAACGGCTGCATCACAATATGGTTTATTAAACAACCCATCCAGAAGGCCAAAAGCCCAAGTGGACATAGCAAGCATACAGTGTTTACAAAATACACAGTTTATGATTATACAAAATAAAGTTATACTATAATAGTTAGAGTTACAGTTATAATATGTCAACTTATAGGAATAGACAATTTTGTATATATGTGTCATGTCATTCTTAAATTAAAACACAAGCAAATAAAGTAATACATGTGTTGTTTACTACTTGGGCGATGTGCATATAATGCTTATATATTGCTTTGTTTCTTAGCGTTATTCCTTACATAATATCATTGTTTGATTGTTTGTGTAACTGTTTTAAAATAGTGATTACTTACAAATGTCAAGTATATAAATTCTGTTCTTACTGATTCAAAAGAAGAAAGTAGTACGGAGATTAGGCAGTATGAATACTCTTCAACTGGAGATGTAAATCTATTGCAGATTTATGTTAGTAAACATAAGTATATTCAGATCGGTTGGATAGAATTCTGGATGGCTAAAACTTTTGTTGTCAGTCCAGGCAAGTTAGAGTCTTTGGGTTTCGACTTTATTCAGCAATTAATGTTTGCATTGTATTTAAACTAAGGAATACACTGGACTAAAAAAATCAAAATTATTGTTCTTAATGAACAATCATAAATTTAAATTAAAAATAAAGAAAAAAATAAATCTAGTCAAACACATTTCTAAAAACATGTTGATTAAGTATTGTAAATTTGTTATAATTTGTGGTACATTAATTATGCCCCCCTTCGAAGAAGAGGGGTATATTGCTTTGCTCATGTCGGTCGGTCAGTCGGTCGGTCGGTCGGTTGGTAGGTCGGTCGGTCCGTCCACCAGGTGGTTGTCGTATGATAACTCAAGAACGCATACGCCTAGGATCATGAAACTTCATAGGTAGATTGATCATGACTCGCAGATGACCCCTATTGATTTTGAGGTCACTAGGTCAAAGGTCAAGGTCACGGTGACCCGAAATAGTAAAATGGTTTTCGGATGATAACTCAAGAACGCTTGGGCCTAGGATCATGAAACTTCATAGGTACATCGATCATGACTCGCAGATGACCCCTATTGATTTTGAGGGCACTAGGTCAAAGGTCAAGGTCACGGTGACCCGAAATAGTAAAATGGTTTTTGGATTATAACTCAAGAATGCATACGCGTCAAACTCTCAACAATATAACTGAAGCAATTTTTTTTTAAATCAGAGTTTATTTACAGGTCCTACCGGCCTCTTCACGAGGTCTTTGAGGTCCGACCTGCTATAACTGAAGCAACTGGTCTGTAATCCTAAATCTATAATTATCAGTCCAATGAAACATCATCCTTTGAGTAAAATAAAGTGGATCAGTAAAAATATTATCAGAATAAGATTTTTTTGTATATTTTGTATATTAAATATTGTGTTAATGTTTTATTTTGTTGATTTATATAACTATAAGCAGGACAGGGGAGGTAATACACTAGTATATCTTCCTTATATACAGGGGAAACAAATGCAATAAGTTAAACTTTCATGTTTAATGAATAGAGGATATCAACCCCGCCAATTTTTTTTAAAGATCATTAAATAAATTACCACACCCCACATTAACCCCCCTCCCACCCCCACCCCCTAACCCCCACACCCCTACCACCCCCCCTTACCCCCCACACCCCCCCATTTTTTAAACATCTAATAAATAACCCCACCCCACATTATACCCCCCTCTCACTTCCCCCTCCACCCACCACCCCCAATTGTTTTTTAAACATCTCATAAATTACCCCACCCCACATTATTACCCCTCTCCCCCCCTCCCTCTCCCCCCTACACCCCCCACCCCCCAAAAAAAAAATATTTTTGTTAAACATCTAATAAATTACCACACCCCATATAACCCCCTCTCATTCCCCCCTACCCGCCACCCCCATCCCCCCCCCCATTTTTTTTAAAAACATCTAATAAATTACCCCACCCCACATTATTACCCCCTCTCACCCCCTACTCCCCCCCCCCCCGCACCACCCCCCACCTCCCAAAAGAATAAAATATTTTTTTTATGAGCTATTGTCATCACCTTGGCGTCGGCGTCCGGTTAAGTTTTGTGTTTAGGTCCACTTTTCTCAGAAAGTATCAATGCTATTGCATTCAAACTTGGTACACTTACTTACTATCATGAGGTGACTGGGCAGGCGAATTTAGATAACTCTGGCGTGCATTTTGACAGAATTATGTGCCCTTTTTATACTTAGAAAATTGAAAATGTTGGTTAAGTTTTGCGTTACTCAAGTTTTAATTGCGAACGACATTACACACGTGTGATCATTGATGCAATCAACGGATCGATTTCCTACCGCGCAGTATCGGGAGCAGCCGGGCGAAGCGGGCGGTGAAGTATCAAAGCAAAATTTTCTCACCTTTTGCCGACACTGGGACAGTTATTCGCACTTCGAGATAAACCACAGTAAATACATGTAAAATCGGGACTCGGGACAACATTTTATATCGACATATCGAATTATTCGACATAACGAAAATCGAGATATGCGATGTTTATTTATATAGATAAAGAAGGAAAAAAGTTGGGACATTGAGCTTACTTCGACATATCGAGAATATCGAGATATCCGATGTCGACATAACGAGAGTGGATTGTATGGCCAAAATCGCTCATTTTATGAATACTTTTGCAATATTGAAGATATAGCAACTTGATATTTGGCATGCATGTGTATCTCAAGGAGCTGCACATTTTGAGTGGTGAAAGGTCAAGGTCAAGGTCATCCTTCAAGGTCAGAGGTCAAATATATGTGGCCCAAAAAGCTTATTTTATGAATACTTTTGCAATATTGAATATAGCAACTTGATATTTGACATGCATGTGTATCTCATGGAGCTGCACATTTTGAGTGGTGAAAGGTACAGGTCATCCTTCACAAGGTCAAGGTCATCCTTCAAAGTCAAACGTCATATAGGGGGACATTGTGTTTCACAAACGCATCTTGTTATACTTAGAAAATTGAAAATTTTGGTTAAGTTTTGTGTTTAGGTCCATTTTATTCCTTAAGTATCAAAGCTATTGCTTTCATACTTGCAACACTTACTAACTATCATAAGGGGACTGTGAAGGCAAAGTAATGTAACTCTGACTGGCATTTTGACAGAATTATGTGCCCTTTTTATACGTAGAAAATTGAAAATTTTGTTAAGTTTTGTGTTTAGGTTCACTTTATTCCTACAGTATCAAAGCAATTGCTTTCATACTTGCAACATTTATTAACTATCATAAGGGGACAGTGCAGGCAAAGTTATGTAACTCTGACTGGCATTTGGACGGAATTATGGGCCCTTTATACTCAGAAAATTAAAAATTTGGTTAAGTTTTGTGTTTTGGTCCACTTTACCCCTAAAGTATCATAGATATTGCTTTCTTACTTCGAACACTCGCAAACTATCATAAGGGTACTGTTAAAGGACAATATGCATAACTCTGGTTGTCATTTTTACGGAATTATGGCCCTTTTTGGACTTAGTAACTTTGAATTTATGGTTAAATTTTGTGTTTCGATCCACTTTACTTCTTAAGTATCAAGGCTATTGCTTTCAAACTTCAAATACTTTCATGCTATCATGAGGTTACTGTACCTGGCAAGTTGAATTTTACCTTGACCTTTGAATGACCTTGACTCTCAAGGTCAAATTATTAAATTTTGCTAAAATTGCCATAACTTCTTTAGTTATGATTAGATTTGATTGATAGTTTGACAAAACTACTCTTACCTGACATACCACAATAGACTCCACCCAAACCATCCCCCGTGCCCTCCCCCCCCCCCCCGTCCATTTTTTTTTTTTTAAGATCATCTCACAAATTAGCACCACACCCTCACACTATACCCCCCCCCCCTCCCCAATTTTTTTTTTCAAACAGTTAAAAAAAAAACAAATATTTATTATATTATTTTATGTTTGAAATACCGTACTACCATCGTACCCAAGAATCCCCCCCTCCACCCTCACCCCCCCCCCCCCGCCGAATTTTTGTTTTTTGCATTTTTTTCGCATTTTTGGAAGATACTGTAATAAATGTCCACACCCCCACAATATACAACCGCTCTTCACTCCACCCCTCCCTCCTTTGTGATGGAAAATGAGAGTCCCTTCACCTTTAAAAAGAAAAATAGATGAGCGGTCTGCACCCGCAAGGCGGTGCTCTTGTTTTAACATCTTATAAATTACCACACCCCACATTATAACCCCCCTCTCACCCCCCTACCCCCCACCCCCACCCCCCCCATGTTTTTAAACATCTAATAAATTACCACACCTCACATTATACCCCCCTCACACTCCCCCTACCCCACCCCCCACCCACTCACCCCCCCACCCCCCACCCAATTTTTTTTTAAACATCTAATAAATTACCCCAACCAACAATATTACCCCCTCTTCATCCTCCACCCCCCTACCCCCCCCACACCGCCACCCCCCCCCCCCCCAAAAAAAAAAAAAATTTTTTTTAAACATCTTATAAATTACCACTCCCTCACATTATACCCCCCCTCTCACCCCCTACCCCACCCCACCCCCCACCCCCCCTACCCCCCCCACCCCCCTACCCCCCCATCCCCCCCAATTTTTTATTAACATCTTATAAATTACGGACACCCCCCAATTTACTTCCCTCTCACTCCCCCTTACCCCTCACCCCCATCCCCCAATTTTTTTTAAACATCTTATAAATAACCACACCCCACATTATTACCCCCTCTCACCCCCCTACCCCCCACCCTCCCAATTTTTTTTAAACATCTTATAAATTACCACACCCCACATTATACACCCCTCTCACTCCTCCCCTTGATCATGACAGGCAGATGACCCCTATTGATTTTCAGGTCACTAGGTCAAAGGTCAAGGTCACAGTGACTCGAAATAGTACAATGGTTTCCGGATGATAACTAACATTAGGTCAAAGGTCAAGGTCACAGTGACAAAAAACGTATTCACACAGTGGCTGCCACTACTATTGACAGCCCATATTTTCTAGATGATCTCTAGGACAAGTTTGAACATGGGCCATTCCGGGCCTAAAACTAGGTCACCGGGTCACTTTGTGCATTTTTTAACATTCAGCATGGTGTCCGCTCTCTTATTCATGTAGTTTACATCCGATCTTCACCAAACTTGGTCAGAAGTTTTATGGAGATGATCTTAAGGCCAAGTTAGAACATGCGCCTTTCTGGGTCAAAAACTAGGTCAAAGGGTCACTTAGTGCGTTTTAAAAATTTAGCATGGTGTCTGCTGTTTTTTGTGAAGACGACATGCAAAATATTATGTGTCAATGCGGCATGTGGGGGTATTCGTGACGTCTAAGACAAAGCTCTAGTTTGCTTATTTCACTAAGTTTAATTATTATTTTGAACACACATGTATTGTTTCATATTAAATGCCATACAGTTGTATTGTCTCACATTTAAAGTTGTTAAGTCTCAGGAATAAGTCATAAACTGTCACATTAAAAGGTGTGCAGACTCACACTTAAATATGTAGATTGTAACATTTAAAGTTGTGTTGTCTCACATTTTAAGTTGCTGAGTATCACATTTAAAATTATGTAGTCTCAAATTTAAAGTTCTATAGTCACACAATTAAAGGTGTACAGTCTCACATTCTAAATTGCTCAAGTAATGCGTGGTTTTGATTTACAAAAAATAAATATAACACTTTGCTACAAACCCAAAAATTCCAATTTAAAGCTGGTGCCCGTAAAACATTGATACTTTGTTATTCTGAGTTCTAATTGGTAAAAAATTTATTGCAATATTCTAAATATCAATTATAGGCACAATGTTTGGCATTAAAAAAAACAGGTCTGTAAAGTAAGGTGTTGCAAGGCTTATTCATGTGTCACTAAACAATCCGGTTTAAGTTTACTTTCCATTTCCTTTTCAGTGAACTTTACTAGCAAACATGACAAACGTCATTGAAGTGAAAGTCAATGACAACCCCCTTCTTGCACAAATACTACAACTTGCTAAAGAAATTCAGCATGAAGACGTCTTGTGTCAGACTACCAAGCCTCCTATCAATATCTCGTCCCATGTTGGCTACATCAACACTTCCAACAGCAGAGCCTAGGTGAATTCGACTTCCGTCTCAGCATTGATGTGGCTTAGCAACAATTGGATGATTGCGTCGACAAATTAGGCCGGACAAGTTGCTCGAACTGAAACGATCTGATTCAACAGGTAGAGCAGGCGTTGCCTGACACGTCCGTTAATGTGACTGACCTCGATATGGTGTTCTCGAAAAATGTGAACCTTAGGCCTGGAGAGCAGTATGCGATTGACGCCATTCAACAACAGTTGTTGTCGGCAATTCTCGGGTTTGGGGTGGCGACTTCGGCGTTGGGACTCACTCCATCTCTGTCTATGGCCCAGTCGCAGCAGCAGCAGCAACAAGAACAATAAGAAGTATCTTAGCGGTGTTCTGCAATATGGGGCTTAAATTGTCATCCCAGATTAGCCTATGCAGACTGCATATAATTAAGTCCTATTAAATTGTCATTCCAGATTAGCCTGTGCAGACTGCACATACATTAAGTCCTATTAAAGTGTCATCCCAGATTGTGCAGACTGCACATACATTAAGTCCTATTAAAGTGTCATCCCAGATAAGCCTGTGCAGACTGCACATACATTAAGTCCTATTAAAGTGTCATCCCAGATAAGCCTGTGCAGACTGCACCTACATTAAGTCCTATTAAAGTGTCATCCCAGATTAGCCTGTGCAGACAGCACATACATTAAGTCCTATTAAAGTGTCACCCCAGATAAGCCTGTGCAGACTTCACATACATTAAGTCCTATTTTTTCCCAGAATGCACTCATATAGTTCACTTAACATCAGTCCGTTGTCTGCCTGATTGAGGAAAAGTTCATAGCATCAAATAGGAATTCTGTGTTTTTATATTGATCAAACTTGGTAAATGAATGCGAATAACACTTGATTTAATATAAGTTTTAGAATGTCAAGCATAGTTTGTCTATTTTGCGGCCGAAATTCAGCTCCTGTACCAAAAGTTTCTCCTTGCATGAAAACTCCCGCTTTTCTATTCAATTTTAGTAAAACAATTATTTAAATGCTTTCAGTACATTATAAAATTATTGTCTTCATTATTTTCCGATATTTATTTAAATTCTTTGGAATCTGTTTTAAGAGCCGGTTCCTACAGGACCAGACGCACTCATAGATTGGTACGCAGCTGAACAACAGGCTCTCTGGTCAGCTGGACCCGAACACCCAGGGATTTTTTCTGGCCAAGTTTCATGGGGCAAATGCCCAATGAGTTCTACCCGAGGGTGCAGCGTCTCTAGACCTGGGGCTCCAGACTGCCTTACTCAGGGGCCAAGATTACTTTATCTGCAAGGTACATTGGTAATTTATCATGTATAATGTGTGATGTGTTTTTTACTCCAAATTCAATTTAAATAGTGTGTGCGTTTTATATATTGATTAAACTATATTCTAGCTGACAGTTCTTATGATATTGTTAATATTTATAATAGCCGCCAATTTGTATTGCCTTGAAATGGCGCAGGAGTGGGGCGTAAATATTTGTTCTTGTCTGTTATTCGGTCTGCCCTTCCTTAAATCCGTCCTTATGTCTGTCCCACCTTTTTTGAGTTACACATAACTTAATAAATATTTTAAGATAGGGATAAACTATTATTTAGTAGGCTAGGTTTGTATCAAGTGAACAGCATATAGAAGTATAGTATCTAGTGTTTAATTGTGTATCTCTTTTCTATCAGAAGTCTTCAAATTTAATGTATTTCTTATTATTTTTTAACTCAAACAAAATTGATTCAAATATAACTAATGCCATTTCAGAATGCATTGAATTATTTGGTTTACAGGGAAACATTTCTGGGATGCCCTGAGATCTTTTTTTCTGTTTACAGAGGCCTTATACTCACAGGTTCCCCAAATACAACTCAGCCACAACATCCTAATCGGTAAGTCCCGTTGCCATGGCAAAACGGGTAACTTTGGTAAAGCATTCTGGAGACCCTGGCTTTACAAATAGTTAAAACTCAATGCGATTTGGGGTTTCTGCTCTTCAATTAAGAAGACCAGTACAAATTATTTCATTTCAAGGGTTCATCAACAACCTTATTTTACTATTTTGACATTCGAAGAAGATGCAACAGTTTCACGCTAATCCCTGACATTCAGACTTGAATTAGGAATCCAGAGCTTTATTAAAACACAGAATAACATGGAAAACACACACTTTTTCAGCAGGTTCCAATATATCTAAATTGTTAACCCTTTGCATGCTGGGAAATTTGTCGCCTGCTAAAATGTCATCTGCTGAATTTCTAAAATTAGCATTTTCTTCGATTTTTTTTCAAAGAATACTATCAGAATAGCAAACAGTTTGGATCCTGATGAGACGCCACGTTCTGTGGCGTCTCATCTGGATCCAAACTGTTTGCAAAGGCCTTCAAAATTCGGTTCCCGCACTGAAAGAGTTAACTCTTTACAAAGTGAGGTTCCATTTTAAATGTAAGTATGTTTATAAAAAAAAATTGATACCTAAGAGGGGTCACTGATGTTTGTAGCTTTGCATAAAATGTTGTTTTGTTTTGTGGAGATCCGAACATCTAGTTTAGAGACTAATTATAAATTATGAACTATTGGATTATAATTTTAATGGTTTATAAAATCACACGTAAATACAAGTGTCCATAGCTTGTGTATTGAGTGCATCAGGAATTTCCCATATGTATATTCCCCCGAGAAGTAATTGTGATCACCCTATGTCATTGAGCGTGCTGTGTGCTGCTTCAACTGTCAGCTTGTTTAAGAATCTGAAGGCCTGAATGTTTATTGAACCTTGATGAAACTGGGTCAAAATGTTCTGGTATTTTTAAGGCAAAAAGTTTATTTTGACAATATTTAGCCTGAGTTTAAACCAAGGTCACTTGTGTAACAATACACTAGGTCTCACATCTCAATTGTCATGACTCAATCATGATCAAAGATGATTATCATGATATGTTATAGGTTAAGTTTGAATCTGTCACATTGCTTCCAAAAACTAGGTCACCGTTCAAACCTTGAAACAAACTTGGTTATCACTCTATAGGCCAGATTTATGCCACATCAATTATGAAAGTTAATCAGAATGTTTAAAGTGAAGTCAAAAAGTATGTCACAAGGTCATGTCTTCTACAGTAGGTTTACCTTGAATTGAGGTGAGCATTTCAGGCACTTTTTTCCATTTACAACAATTCAACATTCAGATACTTGTCCATGAAGGACCATTGAGCTTTTTTAAATTATGAAACAGTTTGATTGATTTAGAAAAAAGGTTACATATAAGGATTTGTGTATGTTCAGTGTAATTACAACACGGGATGTCCCATGCACACATAGATTTAATGAGATACAAAATGCTAGTTTTTAAATATGTGTGGCACAATATATTCCATTATATTTTTCCGCAACAATATCTATTCATATGACACTTACATGGTGCATGAACATGTGTGGAATATATTGATTCACACAAAACAAAAAAAGAGCAATGTGTATCTTGATCTATATTACCAGACCACATCTAGTGATCAAATTTTGGATATTGCTATAAGGAACATTGATTTTTTTATGTGTTAACTTTATTTTTTGAAATATTGTACGAAATATTAATTGATTTTGAGTGTTTATGGTCTTTTAATTGTTGTTTTGATACTTACAATTTTATAGATTTTTATGTCATTCTGATTATCATGCCCGTGTGACTTTTTTTCCTCCCGAACCCAATAACAATCACAAATTAACTCATCAATTCTATACCTCCCGAACCCACTAACAATCACAAATTAAGTCATCAATTTTATACCTCCTGAACCCACTAACAATCACAATTTATTCATCAATTTAAATTTTTATTATTCCATTCACAAGTTGAACAATTATGTCTTTGTTGTACCAACCTTAGCACTGTTGGGTTTCTATGTCTATTGCGAAATGAAGTCAATATTTGCACCTTGCCATTCATACTAAATGCAGACAAAAATAATAATATGTTACAGGATTTTTATGTAACAACTTATGTTCACTTTGTGTTGTTATTATAAGAGTTAAAAGGTAGCTTTGAAAACATGATTTAGCCTTGCTCTGGGAAACGCAATCCGCACAGGCTAGTCAGGGAAACCACTTACCTCTGGGAAATGCAATCCGTACAGGCTAGTCTGGGAAACCACTGACCTTTGGGAAACGCACTCTGCACAGGCTAGTCAGGGAAACCACTTACCTCTGGGAAACGCAATCTGCACAGGCTAGTCAGGGAAACCACTAACCTCTGGTAAACGCAATCCACACAGTCTAGTCAGGGAAACCATTTACCTCTGGGAAACGCAATCCGCACAGGCTAGTCAGGGAAACAACTTACCTCTGGAAAACGCAATCCGCACAGGCTAGTCAGGGAAACAACTTACATGTGGGAAACGCAATCCACACAGGCTAGTCAGGGAAACCACTTAAATCCGGGAAACGCAATCCGCACAGGCTAGTCAGGGAAACCACTTACCTCTGGGAAACGCAATCCGCACAGGCTAGTCAGGGAAACCACTTACCTCTGGGAAACGCAATCTGCACAGGCTAGTCAGGGAAACCACTTACCGCAAAAACTGGATTTTGATAATGAAATGCTTCCTTAAAAACCAAAAAATCAATAAAAGCAAAAGTGTTGACACTTATTAACATCTGCTATCCGTTTCAAAATAAGTTTTATTGGATCATCATGAAAATGTTCAATATTGTTTTGGGGCATACTATCTTTTACAAGTTTAGTAACCAACCAGATCGCATTGTCTTGTTTAATGAAGAACATAGACCGTTAAACATATCTAACATTGTACACACGATCAATGTGAACCAGACCGTTAAACATATCGAACATTGTACACACGATCAATGTAAACCAGACTTCTAACCGGGAGTATTTTGTTGGTTTTATCTTTCTTCATTTTTTTGGTGTGTGAAATGTCGGAAAAGTTGCGACTTGACTAAGCATTAATGCCACCAGAATTTATGCAATTGGCGTAAGTTTCATAATAGTTCATACACTCTTAAGTTTGCTGCTCATGTTACAAAACTGTGTAATGCTTTGTATAATTTATATCATATGTCTAATTTTGTCACATGGTTACTTGCCTTAAGTAAAGGACATTCTAAGTGATGAATAGAATTATCTCCTGCTGATGCTACTGGAGTTTAAGTTTGTTGATATTTTATTTTACAGGACAACTTGTCAATCAACATGGAACAGTACCCTGAAAATCACGACCATCTAAAGAACTGTGCAACTGTGCCAAGCGTGACCCTTTAGAGAAAGGGGCTTCCATGCCGAAGGTCAAATTGGTACCAATCTGGGCTCAAGCAGCAGCCTCAGTCTATAATCTATTATCTATTAACATTCCAATCTCACAGTAATATTACAAAAACATGACCTGTAAGGTGGAGATGTGAATACAATGAGTATTAAATCCCACAAACCATGCAGAGGTTATATGGGAGTCAATGTTCTGTAAGTTGGTCTGTTAGAGGGGCGTTTCGTCTGCATTTTATGTGAACATAGTTTTACCTCACCACATATGTATATGTCTACATTTCTAAAGGGAATCAGATGAAACTTCAATCATGTGAGCCCCATGAAGTCTGGGTTGAGGTTGTGAGCCCCATGAAGTCTGGGTTGAGGTTTAGTTATCATTTTGTGACAAAGCTCTAACTTATCATTGGCCAAGTAACTCTCTTGCATAATATTAATTTACTGTTTCTGTATCTCACCACACATGGAATTACAGAGGCTGTGTTACTTATATTTTATTCAGGGGGATTAACTAATAGTGTGCACAGAAGTGTGTTAATATTTGTGTATAAAAACAACAAAAGCATTAAATCCCTTGAACCACTTGTCATCTTTGATTACATTATAACAAATTATCCAATATAACTTATTTTTCAGTGGCCGTTGTTCAGTGTCAAGCGGAATCCTAGCAACCAAGCCACGTCAGCACAGCAGCAAAAACAGTTTCAGCAGCAGTCGTATACTAAACATCAACAACAGTGGTGCATATGCATTAAACTAGGAGAGGTATGAATGCAAATATGTCTGTATGATATTAGTATATTCTCAACCATTTAATATTAACTAGTTTGTTTTGTTTAAGAATATATTTTAGCATATTGCTATATTCAAATTTGCTTTTATTATGTTTTATTTTTATTGCACTCTGCCTCTTCTAATCATGTTAAGGATGGCCCGCACCCTACCCCTGTACTGACCTGTGGGTCATGGCCCGCACCCTACCCATGTACTGACCTGTGGGTCATGGCCCGCACCCTGCCCCTGTACTGAACTGTGGGTCATGGCCCGCACTCTGCCCCTGTACTGACCTGTGGGTCATGGCCCGCACCCTGCCCCTGTACTGACCTGTGGGTCATGTTAAGGATGGCCCGTACCCTGCCCCTGTACTGACCTGTGGGTCATGATAAGGATGGCCCGCACCCTGCCCCTGTACTGACCTGTGGGTCATGGCCCGCAACCTGCCCCTGTTCTAACCAGTTGGTCATGACCTGCACCCTGTGGGTCATGGCCCGCACTCTGCCCCTGTACTGACCTGTGGGTCATGTTAAGGATGGCCCGCACCCTGCCCCTGTACTGACCTGTGGGTCATGTTAAGGATGGCCTGCACCCTGCCCCTGTACTGACCTGTGGGTCATGTTATGGTCATATGGGCTTGGATGGTCATGGAAGTAAGAAAGTGTAAGATTTTAAAGAGACTTGTTCAAATATGTTGTGAGAAAGTTGACTGACATAAGTCAGTGACATAACTAAAAGAAATTAATACGCCAACACATAAAAACAGATTTACCGGTAACTACAAATTATACCAATATATTGCATTACATATTGTATGGTATTGTGATATGCTTTGGCTGCTTTTAATTTGATGATTATTTAAAGTAGGCTTTTTTTTAAATATACAAGCGTATCTTTGTTTAATATGTATTTTATTTTATTCCATGAACTGTATTAGTTCCGTTTGAATAATAATTGTTAAACATATTGCACATGTTTAAACCAATTTATGTAATAATATTCCATCTTTATCTGTAAATAAAGGGACTCTTACACAGGGCATTAGCAAGAACAACCAAAAACGTTCCTTTAAAAATTGCATACTCTTTCTCTGTTTGCAGAATATATGCAGAAAAACTAGTGTCTTATTGAATGATAAGGGATTTGATTACAGCTAAGAAATAATCTTTAAACGTTATCTGTAAAATGTTGTTTTGCCATTTGCAGTAAACAAGTTGACTGCGTAATGTGGCATCAAAGTCTGCAAGGAGAAACCATGCAATTGAGGAAGCCAAGAAACCATGTGATAATTTCAAGCAGCTTACATACTCTTGTAAGTATGTGTTTTGTTTTAACGTACGCATTATATATTTTTATTTGAGTACAGATTTATGTTATTGAAATAATAATTGGTTTCCATTCACAAATGAAAGATGTTATGTTTTTCACTAGAGTAAATATATAAACGCAAATATTAAAATATAATATGTCTGAAGAATATCCACAAAACATGTGTTTGTCATAAATCATATTAAATTTATTGATAAAGATGCGCACATTATGACTAGTTTTGTCCACCAATCTATAATTTAAACAAAGTTTGACGTTTTTTACGCACATTTCAATGACGTCAAACTGTGGAATCACTTATTTTAAGGAGATATCATTTTCGCGCACCCACCATGTCTCAGATTTATGACCAATGCCCATATTAATAGAGTTTTCAATTAACAAACAGGTGTCAGTTTGACAGGATTCAATACAACTAGGGCGTGTATATTATAACTGTTGTTTCATGCGACCCCTATTAGAAGTATAGCCCTGTCTAGTAAGGGCATATTCCGGAACCATCTTGAGCACATGTTTGATGCAATAAACAGTTTTGTGTTAAGTTCAACTTTTCTATAAAGTATCAAAGTTATTGCATTCAAACTTGTTACACTTACTACATGTATAATGAGGGGAGTGGGCAAGCAAAGTGAGATAACTCTGGCTGGCAGTTTGACATAATTATGTGCCCTTTTATACTTAGAAAAGTGATATTTAGGTTAAGTTTTGTGTTTATGTCCACTTTATTTCTAATGTATCAACGCTATTGCTTTCATACTTGCATCAATTACTAACTACCATAAGGGAACTGTGCAGGCAAAGTTATTTAACTCTGACTGGCATTTTGACAGAATTATTGCCCCTTTTATACTTAGAACATTGAAAATTTGGTTAAGTTTTGTGATTTGGTGCACTTTACTTCTTAAGCATCATGGCTATTGATTTCGCACTTGGAACACATGCTTACTATCATAAGGGGACTGTGTAGGCAAGTTATGTAACTTTTTTTTCATTTTTGAAAGATAATGTAATAAAAGACCACACCTTCACACTATACACCCTCTCCACCCATCCCTCCTTCTGTTTGATGAAGTATTGAGATAGGTCCCTTCACCTTTACAAAAAACAATATATTAGCGAAGCTCTTCGTATACTTAACCATAAAAACAAAATCTGTTGCAATTGGTGAATGTTCAAAAAGTGATCTAGAGCAATTTATATATAACCCTTGTCTTTTTATCACACCACTTGATATTTTTGTTTTGTATAAACACCAATGAAATAAAATTTGGTCTTAAAACCAAATGAAAGTAATTTATAACATCTACATAGTTTAATTTTATTTCATTGAACGTGTACACAGTTTCAAGTGGTACCCAGCTTCGTAACATCCTGGGCACAAGGCGAGCTTTAGTTAAAATATGTGTGCTCGTTTATATGAAAGTTTATATCTTATTAAGACACTCACAATTATGTTACCGGGTTGAGCCAGTTTTTTATCCTTGAAAAAGCTAGTGTTGTCTTCAGTTTTGTTGTTTCATTTTGCACATGATTTACTTTATTTCCAGGAAACCCGGATAGCAAAGCATTGAGTTTGTTCTGGAAGCATTTGTAGTCACAGCTCATTAAGCATCCCCCTGAAGCAGGACCCTCAGTCTAGGGGTGAGTTTTCAAGAGATGTGTTTATTTTTGGCAAGCCCCTGAATTCAGAGATGGGTGGGTGCATGTAGATTGACCCTTGTTTGTCGATACATCCATCCAGCTGTACGTTCTAGTATAACCTCGAACCTCGAAAAGTATTGCTTCTTGTGTGATGAAACCAAATATATTTAGTATCATGTGAAATTTCCTTCTTGTTTATTTGGATTCATGTTTCCTTTGACATAAGTAGTCGAGTTTTGACACAAAATTGGAATGTGGGTTCATGGTGGCCAAACCATTTTCTTACTTCATAAAAATCATCTGAGTTTTCTCAGAAAAACTCTCGCTGAATTCATGTGTTTGGGACTATCGTCTAGTAGGCCTTTGCTTATTGTCATTATTGATGAGGTAGTATTTGATAATAAAAAGGATCTTTATAAAAACCCAGTCCAAATTATTTGGTAATAAAGAGGTTATACTTTATCTAAAATAATTATTATTAATTATTATTGTATCAATAGTCCCAGGTCCATCATTTTGCTTGATTGGTCTTTGTCAGCCCGGGTACTACTTAAAAGTACCCCGGGTACTCTTAAACATACTACAATGTACCCAGGGTATGGAAAATGTACCCAGGAATACTAACGCTAAATTGGCCGTTGTTTGATCATTTTCTCAAGTTAGTTAGTATGTTCATATTTATATCAGTGTTCTGTAAAATTGCCCCAGTATAATCGAAACTCATTCTCTCAAAGAATGTTGAGTCAGTTTTTTTTCAAAGATAATTTAGTTTCGTAATTCGTTAGCGCGTTATATCACATCGGATTTTGGGTAGGAGTAAACCTCGAGTACAGTGAAATATTGGCTGGGTGCATTTAAGCATATTTTCTGTACCCGGGGTATATTGTAGTATACTTGAAGAGTACCCGGGGTACTTTTAAGTAGCACTCAAATCCACATTGACCAATCGAGCCATCGTTTCATCTATGGATTCAAGTCATATAAGTCGTAACACCCTATGCAAGTTTTGTTTTTCGTTTGGTATCAAAAATAGACGGAAACACATTTACAGTATCACGTTCTTCTTTTTTTGCAGACGCCAATTGACGAAATAAAACTTGTCATTCAGCAACACAGCCAGTTGCAGCAGTTGTTACCATATTGACCCCAGTCAAAACTAGGAGCTCAGAGATAACACAGCCAGTTGCAGCAGTTGTTACCGTATGGACCCCAGTCAAAACTAGGAGCTCAGAGACAATCAGCAACACAGCCAGTTGCAGCAGTTGTTACCGTATGGACCCCAGTCAAAACAAGGAGCTCAGAGATAAATACTGTTTAAGATAGATATTCTCTACATTCCTCATGGTCAGCCAACACAGCCAGTTGCAGCAGTTGTTAGCATATTGACCCCAGTCAAAACTAGGAGCTCAGAGACAATCAGCAACACAGCCAGTTGCAGCAGTTGTTACCGTATGACCCCAGTCAAAACTAGGAGCTCAGAGATAAATACTGTTTAAGATAGATATTCTCTACATTCCTCATGGTCAGGCAACACAGCCAGTTGCAGCAGTTGTTACCATCTTGACCCCAGTCAAAACTAAGAGCTCAGAGACAATCAGCAACACAGCCAGTTGCAGCAGTTGTTACCGTATGACCCCAGTCAAAACTAGGAGCTCAGAGATAAATACTGTTTAAGATAGATATTCTCTACATTCCTCATGGTCAGGCAACACAGCCAGTTGCAGCAGTTGTTACCATATTGACCCCAGTCAAAACTAGGAGCTCAGAGATAATCAGCCACACAGCCAGTTGCAGCAGTTGTTACCGTATGACCCCAGTCAAAACTAGGAGCTCAGAGACAATCAGCAACACAGCAAGTTGCAGCAGTTGTTACCATATTGACCCCAGTCAAAACTAAGAGCTCAGAGACAATCAGCAACACAGCCAGTTGCAGCAGTTGTTACCGTATGACCCCAGTCAAAACTAGGAGCTCAGAGATAAATACTGTTTAAGATAGATATTCTCTACATTCCTCATGGTATGTTAAGCACAAACTCTGACAGATCTCATCTTTGAACTTTGTAACGGGCGAAAAATAAATGACCTTGTTCAGAATGAAATGGCAGAATGACAAAGCACAACCATTTAAGGGGAAACCATAAATTAATGTGACCCGCAAAGATGTGTTCAAAGCAAAACAATATGTCATGTCTTTGGGGACTTTGAATTTTGATGGTGTCATTCATTAAACATTTAATATTTTTGTTAAATATAGTTAAATATAATGATATAAAGGATATTTGATTAAGGCGTGTATGTTAATTATTACTTTAAGCACAAATATAGCACGTCTATCAATTACTTATGAAACTTGCACCTGATAATGATAAATGCATGAAAATTAAATTGTACTTAAGACATTATTTCATACCTTGAGCTTAAGAAAATTGAAAGCTGTTTAAATTATGCTGGTAACATTATATACAAAATATGTATTGGATTATATTCATGTAAAAAACAAGTTTCAGTTTTCTGTTGTAACATGCAATATAGAAGTATTATCAAGAATCGTGTTAAGTATGGCACTATTCGAAATGAATATTCATTAAATAAAGACAAAATCATTTAATCTTCTTTCAATTGTCAATTCTGTATGTACTACTACTACCTTATTTATTTGACTTGATATGGTTTGTTAAATTATAAGATAATGCCTCTTTATTTGGAAAGCTTTCAATGTTTTGAAACTGAGTATTTAAAAATGAATTATTAAAAGAATTATGAAAAATCATGGCTGATGTCAAAGTTATGTTTGATTTTGCCAATTTTGTGTTGATATTTAATATACATGTACTTACATGCTCATAAGTGTTGACATTTGTTTTTGAACATAATAGTTTTTTATGTTTTATATCGTGTATATACACATTTACAAGTCCAAATTTTCATCCTCTCAATCACTCAGTAACTTTACCAACAATAAATGTTGGATCTCTGTATATAGGTAAATTGTGCAATTGATATATAGAGCAACTGCAACAAATCAGTCAGTTACAAATCAAGGCAGAGTGATGTAATATGCTGGCAATTGTTAAGTAGTGCAGTTGGCTCTTTTTGTTCTCAGGTTAGAGCAATGTTGTTTGCTTCAAAAATAAAAACACAGTCTCCCTTGTAAGAAAATTAATGTGTTCACATCTCAACATAACAAGTAAATTCATAGAGAAAATCAAATTATTTACATGATATACTCGACAATTAGTCTAATGGAATTTGTAGAATAAAAAATAACATGTAATTATGACGATTATAAGTGAATGTTTGACACAAAATGTCTCTTCAGAAATGTGTATATTTTAATGATAAATCTATACATTGTACTTGCTGTACTTTTTATAGTATATTTTATGAACTTGCAGCTGATAAGTGAATGTGACAATTTACGAGTTATGTTACAATTTGTTACACGTTGACATGGCCACATAAGCTGTTTATGGAGTGCATTCACTGCGGCCAGTTTCCAGAAATCTCCCAATTAAAAAACACCAGAAAATATCTTAAGGTCAGATAGTTTGGTTGTTGACATTAGTTTTGATTTATTTATTGATTGTGTTATGCCTTGTTCTCTTAATTTGTTATCAAATATTTAAGTTTATATGACTTGAAGAGACTTACATGTTTATGTTATTGATGTGTTTGTGCTGATTTCTTGCATTCTAATTAAAGAATATTCAAGTGGAAAAAGAATATTGTTGTGCATTGAAAGTGTGTTGTGATTTCAAATAAAAATACTATGAAAATATAGTTAAGTCGTTTGATTACAAAGTTATTACAAAGGTGATCAATTGGTTATCAAGTGTAGGTGTTTGCATACGGACATAATATGTTTGTGCTTTATATGTATATAATGTAGATCCCCATTTACCAGAAAATATTTTGATGTGCTTAAATGTGCTAATAGCCTGATGAAATTCGTGTTGACTATGCGTTTTACATTTTGCCATTTTTATTTAAAAACTGAAAAACAAATGATTTGTCAGTGAAAATAAATACTGTATTGTTGTTCAATCAGTTAAACTATTTCACTGTTTTCATGCATATGTTCAAATCATTTTCATTTTTGTTCAATCTTTAAGATGCAACGCTTGTGTAATTTACTTTATGAAACTTATATATACACAAAAATGTAGTACAGATGTATATCAAATGACTGCTGTGGGCTTGTTGTAAACAGAAAACCATGCTTTAAATTGAAAAAACCTTGTTATATGCCATGTTTTTCATTTAATAATATTAAAAGCACCTTTGAAATTGAACTTCTTGAAAATATGTTTCGTTGTTTTGTAAAAATATCTTAAGTTATCTATTCTAAATTATCTATTCTTATATAAGAAATACAAATTAAAATTGGTTATTGGAAATAAGTCAATTAAAAGTCAAGGGATAATGATGTAATGTACTTAAAAATGTCAAAACTGCTATTGTCTCTATTTGTATTCTAGATATGTTATATCCTTAAACAAACAAATACAATGTTGTCTCCTTGTTGAATAGGTGTTGTGTACCTCTGAACATGTCAAGTCATTTACTTTAAGTATTTTAAATTAGTTCTCACTATCTGCAACCGTAAGTCACTCATGAATTTTGTGTAATAAACATTGGATAAATATATTTTTATATAATCGATTATAAGATAAGGTAAAAAGTGTATGTGCGTTATAAGTAATAAACATTGGATAAATATATTTTTATATAATCAATTACAAGATAAGGTGAATAGTGTATGTGCGTTATTAGTTATAAACATTGGATAAATATATTTTTATATAATCGATTATAAGATAAGGTAAAAAGTGTATGTGCGTTATAAGAAATAAACATTGGATAAATATATTTTTATATAATCGATTATAAGATAAGGTGAAAAGTGTATGAGCGTTATTAGTAATAAACATTGGATAAATATATTTTTATATAATCGATTACAAGATAAGGTGAATAGTGTATGTGCGTTATTAAATTCATCAGGTATGACCATACTGTGCTACAAGTTTTGTAATTGTGACTATTAAAAGTACATGATCTGCAAAAAATGTCACTTAAACAAATGTGTATATGTTTATCATTATTAAATTCTTTCCAACTAGATTACACTTGATAAGTTTCGGCCTCAAGCTGAAAAGTTATTGTTACATTTTATCAGCGTTGAGCTCAACTAGCATCCGTAGTGAATACTGTAAAATGTAAGCTTTCTCAGAATGAGTATGTTGAAAATATCTTGACGACGGTTAGAATCTGTGTCGCATGTGTCAAAAAACTAGAACTAAAGGTCAAATCTTAGAAAAAAACTTGTTTTCACTGCAGAGGCTTCTTTTATTAATCGATCTGCAGTCAACGTTCTCCGAATACTTATATTGACGATATCTAAAATGAGTGCGAATCTGGGTCACGTGCATCCAAAAACTAGGTCACCAGATCATATCTAATACGATTATTATCTCATTAAGGAATCAATATTGATGATACCACACCGAAGATGTGGACCATTGTTTCTTTAAATGTTTGCGTTATCAGGACGTTCGTGTGCAAATGTTTATAAACACGAGTATATTTCATCCAATTAGTGCATAAAAACTCATGTTTGGCATACAAACGTTGACCTAGGAAGAAAATTGTAAGCTCGTTCAAGAAGTTCAGTTATTAATCAAACGAACGAGACGATTTAAAGGGGCCTTTTCACAGATTTTGGCATGTTTTGAAGTTTTTCATTAAATGCTTTATATTGATAAATGTAAACATTGGATCTAAAAAGCTCCAGTAAAAAAAACAAGAATAAAATAAAAACATGCAAAAAGAAGCCTTCAGCAGGGCTCGAACCAGTGACCCCCGGAGTCCTGGAGTAAAAACCAATTAGACCGCTCGGCCATCCTGCCAAGTATGTATGAGAGATGTATTTTGTACTTTATATAAGCAATCTTAGTAGTTTCACAAAATTACACGACAATAACAGAACTCTCCAAATTATTAAATCGGTTCGCGTTGCAACGCTTAATAATTTCAGGTTTTTAAATCGTCAAAAGATGCATATAATGGCTATATTAGACCATGGTGAATGTTCAGTATTACTGTTTCCTCACAAATATCATAACTAAAACGAAAATTTGCGAATCTGAAACAACTTTTTTCAATTTTGTCAATTTACCAAAACTTAAAAAGATCCCTTTAAGTGCATGCTGTTCTGGTTTTATGCTGTTCGCATGTAGTCATTTTCACTTTGCTTCTGAACAGAAAAGGGTAAAAAATAGGCCAAAACTAAATACTGTGCTAATAAGAAAAGTTAATGGAATATAATCCTATATAAAGATAAAATATGAAATCTGGGCTTAATGCATGTTTGTAAAATGTCGTCCCAGATTAGCATTAATGCATGTTCATAAAATGTCATCCCAGATTAACGTGCGCAATCCACAAAGGCTAATCAGGAACGACACTTTCCACATAAACGGGTGGCTTCTTTTTAAGGATAATTCCTTAAAACAAAAGTACCATACAAGTGGAAAGTGTCGAACAGCAAAGGCTAATCTGAAACGACATTTTCCACATAGACTGGCTGATAATTTAAACGATAATTCCCTTGAAAAATTCCATACAAGCGGATAGTTTCGAATTGAACAGGCCAATCTTGGACCACAACGCACATGCATTAAACCCGGTTTTCCCGAGGTGCGGCACATATTTTTTAATCCAGATGTTCGACTGTTTAAGTTTTAATGACCAATATTATATAATTTGCTAATAACATACGCATTGAAACTATCAAATAAAAGGTATTTAATATAATGATCCATAAAGTACGTAATATGATATACCAAGAAAAACAAGTTGACAAGCAAGGGGTCGTATAACTTCACTACGGAATAGATTTTACGGTTACTGGCGCACGTAGGTCATCTTGTGACGATATTTCTATCTGAAATACTTGTGAGTATCGGTGTTTTGGTACATCATAACCTTTGAATAGTAACTAGCTATAAGAATATTATTAATTTCAAACAACTGAACTATTTTATGTTGCTAAAGATGAACAAAGATGGACACACACAGCCGCTTTGTAGATTCGCCTTAGTTTAGTTTAGTCTAACCTATTTATTTTAGCTCGATTGCATGGAAAGCCTTAAACTTATTTGAAACGCTCCTGAGTCCATTTCCTCGGACTAGACTTGGTGTCTATGGGGAGATTTAAAGAACGATTCGACAGCGGGGATCGAACACGTGACCTCCCGATCTCGAGGCGGACACCATATCTACTACGCCACGGCGACTGTATGTTTGTTTATCCTTTTAACGCTTTATTTCGACTTCTTAATGAATTGAGTGTTAGCTATATGATGCTTTGTTTCAACATCAATTTAATATATTCGAGATGTTGTTGTCCTATTGATTATCGTTTTGTTTTTATGTAATCGTTTCTCAGACAGTCACAGTTCTAGTTTTCTGGTATGTGTTTAATTATTTAGTAATTAAATGGTCATTAAATTGAAGTGTCCTGTCTTTGTATTGCACATGCATCTGAATCGTGTCGCTATGAAGTTAACTGTTATTTAGCTTTTAATGTTCAACACATTTTTTGGACCAACATGCCCAAGTGTGAGGTCTGATCATCGGTCTAAAAAATATCCTGATTATATTATTATATTTATTGAGTTTCATAATTTGATAACATCTCAATGAAACTCGTCGGTTATTCAAATAATAAAGCGACCTGTTCATTTTCATTATTTGTGTGATTACCGTCCACAGATTTGTTTGCCTATTGCTCAGGGAAGCGGACAACGACAACGAGCGAGGCATGGTATTGTAATGCGCACGGGGGGCTTAGCCTTTTGCTAAAATTTTCGCTAAGAAGAGACTAAATTTGAACGAAAAATATCATAAAAGCGTAAAGTGTCGTACATAATAAGCACGTGCGGGCTGCATTAAGCCCCGTTTTCATAGGCTAAATTATTTGAGCCGATTCGTTGCCTCGTGGTTACACACTGGCACCAGGGGGTCGAATGATTTGAGACCGCTCTCAAGCATGACCTTCTAGTATTTTTCGTTTTCATTAGACGTTCGACCAACTAAAAGGTCTTCACTATGAGCACTAACTAAAAAGGTTCGTCGCTGGAACCGGAGATCATATGACCTGAGGTCGCATGTATCTATCATTATACATCATGATGCAGATGCCACGTCCTTTAAAGGAGCGGTGGCCGTATAGAGCTTCCTGGCGAATTAGTAAAAAAGTTATACACCCAATATGTATTTTATCGTCCATGCGTTTAATAGAAATATCAACGGCGCTCTGCTCCACCCATTCCCCTTGCATTTATTAGTCGACTCCTTATGGCTCGAAGTCGCGGGACCGACAAGAAAACTTTGATGGATATGACCTTCGAGCCGAAAGATTCATAAAATTATTATTTGTTTGCTTACAAAAACAACAGCACAAAATTAACTTTCAGTCAAGGCGCCGAAGGCACTGACGTTGTTTGCTGTTTTTTAATCTTAGACGCAACTCAGTTTTCAAAAGTATGTGATAGCTTTTTATATCGCAAGTTTGAAGTGACCACAACCGATTCAAATTTATAAAGAGTGTATCTTAAAGCACATATTGAGACGTGTTGTTAATCAGTGTGCACAGGCTAGTCTTATTTGACATGCATTAGGCCCCTTTTTCCTGAAAGCAGCCAATATGTACAAATTTCAATGATCAACACTAGAGTGGCCAACGTTGTCTTACAAGCTGTTAAATACTTTTAAATACATACACAAAATTTAGTGTACCAGTGGGAACTATAAACAGGCAGATGCGGTGGTTAGAGCAGACGCTCCTAGCCTAGCATTCGTCGTCTGCTTAATTTTACTGCAGTTATACACACAGGCAGTCACGGGTTACAGTTCCTAACGTAGTAAAGCCCATACTGATTTGCAAAATTGTCTCTACATTATTTGTGAGCTAATGCTCACAAATAAAAACGAAACAAAATTTTGCAAGTGTTGTTAAATTAACATTTTGAGTGTCTATGTTGCAGAGTGGAACGCTATTCGTCATTAGTCCGTGTAAGAAGAAATCTGCGTCGTACAACTCCATATAACAGCATACGGCGTATGTACGCTTGTCCGTCTGCGTCGTACAAATCCATATAACAGCATAAGGCATATGTACGCTTGTCCGTCTGCGTCGTACAACACCATATAGCAGCATACGGCGTATGTACGCTTGTTCGTCTGCGTCGTACAACACCATATAGCAGCATACGGCGTATGTACGCTTATCCGGCACAGGCTTATCTGGCACGACACTTTACGCACGTGCATTAAGCCACGTTTTCCCAGAACGAGGCTCATGTTAACCCAAAGATTCATCAAGTGTCATGTAGAAACATTCAGTGCGTTTTGTGTTTGCTTAATGCCTGATATGTGAATGTTTGTATTTATTAAACATTGTTTGTTGAATATTAATGTGAATTACCGATACATATTTTATTAAAGAATCATTATTATATTACTATCGAATTATGTCAAGTGGTATATTCAATGATGATGCGATGAGAGTGATTATAACTGATGATAAATGATGATAACCGACGATAACTGAAGTTAACCGATGATAACCGAGGATAACTGACGTCAACCGATGATAACCGAGGATAACTGAAGTCAACCGATGATAACCGAAGCAATGGCTTTTGATTTCGTTATTATTACACAGAGCAAGCATGTTGTAATTTGTTAAATACATTTTAATCACCATATACCGTTAATAACATAATTTCGATAAAACAACCGTCACAATGTCGATTCACTTAATTGCGTCTGTCAGATCTTGTCCAGATTGTAACTTCATCATCGATGTACATCTGAAATAAAATACCAAAAAGCATCACTATTTGAAGACGGGGTTTTCGAGTGCAATGCATGTATGCATAACCAAAGAATCATAATCACACTTACAGGTCAGTTGTTGAATACTAGTATGAAGATTTAACAGCTGGACCTGACTGTAACTTTCTGATAAGTCTGGAGATGTTAAATGAATAACTGAAAACAAAAAACTGAAATATTTACTCCCAAGATCATTAAGGTATTAATTCAATCATGTATTGCAGTAACCTTTCAGATCTGGGGCATAGTTGTAAAAATCGGTTGAGCTGTAAAGGAAATACATTTATTAATAGAGTAAAGCGTCTGGAATGCATTGTAATGATAATTTTTAAAGTGCGTGTATTTTCTTACAAGGCGTTTAAAAGTGATATTATGGGCATTTTTCACTGTTGATTTGAGCTGAAAAGAATTAACAGGCCAAAAGAGTTAGTTAAAATGTGGTAACTGTCCAATTATCTGCAACTCATCTTTCTTCTAATTGTTTATAAAAATATATATTATATTCGATATTTTACATGACTCACCCAGTCCTCTAAGCCAAAATGATACGTTCAACAAAATAGTGCCCTTTTGTCGTATGAACGAATCTGCACTAACACTCAATTTTGATTCACATTGAAATCGAATCATTTTCATATTCAAATGCATTATTTTTCTATTTCCGGGATCTTGTTTTAGCATTATAGGATGTTGATGCTGCATTAACAAATATAAGTGTATATGAAGTGAAAACACCAAAAATAAAAAAAACGGCTGCGATATACACCTATAAATTGTTAGATGCCCATAATATCACTTTCAATAGGCTGAACAGTATTTAAGCCTGACAGACACATAGGAAGCGCGTTATATCTGACTCGCAGAGGTCCCGGATTTGAATCCTGTGGATTTCATTCAACTATTTTACTTGACATTATAGTTATTGCAGAATACGCCACACATAACAGTATGTTTTGGTAAAACCATTTAACGACACATTCAATACCGAACATACACAGAGATTTGACAGGAACAAGCACTTTCTAAAACAAGAATTTCAACGAGTACATAAAATACAGATTTTATGCTGCTTATGGCAGTGTAAAATACATCAGAATTACTTTTTTTATAAGCCTGTGTTCTTGTTTAAAAGTTCATTGTGTACTGCACGGTTATGCACGGTTATACTTCACGCAAAGTGATATTTTGTCACCGATTTCAGACGTATTCAAGGATGTATTCACATACCTTAATTAAGATATCGGCACAAACTGCAAGAACACTTGTCTTTTATGCACTTAAGATGTTTTTCAACTATATTTCAATAACTGAGATATTTGAACAAATAAAGCTTTTAACAGTGTGTTAACATTCTTCAAGCCTAGAGCAAGACTGCCACTGATTTTGTCGCAATATGTGGCTTAAGGGATAAAAGATCAGGCATACGAAACAAGAGAGAATGGCGTGAATGTAATGCATGCGTATCGTTGTGTATTTTTGTAATCTTGTTCTCCATCTGAAATTTAAATATAGGGAGATCATCGTATTTGCTAGTAAGGTAATTCGAAAATTTAACACTTATTCTTCCCAATCGGATCCGCATCCCATCCCTTACATGCCCATTCATTTTGCCCATAATATTCACATCACCCATCTTGTCTAGCATTCCAATTGTAACACTGGACATTGGTCGAATAATCATTAAAATCGTGTTATAATCATGCTTGCATATGAATTTCTGCAATATTAACATTCCATTATCTGTGGTTTTACCATTTGAATTACACTAATTTCAATGCCGAAATGATCGCATTATAATATTGAGGACGATTGAACTTTACCGGTACGCAACACTTAACATCAAACAGCTTACCCTAACCCTAACCCTTAACACCTAACACATAACAACTAACGCAACATCTTATAATCCATTTTATCCTATATACTTCCTTAGTATCGGGGGCTACAGCCCCCAAACCCCCGCTTTGTCGATAGTGGTAAACAACTGCGTACCGGTAAAGTTCAATCTAGCCTAATACTGCAACCTTTTAAAGCAATTTTCAAGCCTTTCTTTCTCCTATCGCAAACTTTTGTAATACTTTTAACGATCGATATGTTTTTTTTATTAATTTCAATAAAAGGGCATGTCATACGAATGCAGGCACCAGTACAAACATCGTTTTGGCAGCCATATTTCGACAAAGAATTTTTCGACAAAAGCCCCATATAACAGAAAACGCAAATTAAAAGTTCATTTTTTTTAACTTAAAATGCAATTGACGTGATAAACATACTGCAGAAACATGTGGATATTAGAAAAAGGCACATAATACAAGCCTTAGATTTTTAAATAGCTTTTATTCAAGAAGAGAAGAAGAACTCTTTAGAAATTACGCACTACGGAGAGATACTCGATGTTTTAGTTGAATGTAACCTAAGATGGCGGCGTTTGACAAATCATTTAGTGAACAAACTTGACAAATACATTTTAGTAAGGAATATAAAACTCATAATGTAATGACAAAGGTGAATATGTGTTTATTACATCTATTTATATGAAATAGCTATATATTAACGATGGTCTGATTCATATAATTTCTATTTTTCAAACAAATGAATCGTAAACTGTACATTTGACATAACTATTAACACTGCTAAGAAAACATTTACTTTGAATCAAAATTAGTGTCCCTGGTCAAATGTCCATTGGCTTAATATCTATATGGGTGAAACTTTCACCTGCATCACAGTCATCCTTAATTGGTTGTGTGTTAAGCTATCCCAATTAACTACCAGTCATGGCAGATTTGTTCAAAAGAAGACAAGTATCAATGTTTGAAGAATTGTTATTGCTTTTACAGTCTTGACGCTAACCCCTAGCCCGACAGCCCGGGGCTAGTGATATGTATTAAATTTGGGCTATTAAAGTTTCCAGATTCATATAGTCGGGCTATTGGGTATTTTAATCTGTTCTATTAAAGCATAAAGATTCAGGCTGCAGTTAGTTGTTCAAAAATGCTAAAGTGAAGACTGCTTGTATATGCTGGTTAGTCTGAGACATTCCAACAAGTAATAACTGTGACAGTTCAAATATTTGCTCATTAAAGTGTGTGTATGTGCAGGAGCTTGTGTGTGTGTTTGGTACAAGCTCATCTCAAAAACTGATTCACTATTTAGTTTTTAACCTAATAGAAGTAAAACCGGACTGTAAAATGAATACTATCATTGTAAAGATTTTGTTGTTGGGATCAAATATTATAAATTGTAATCCCTATGATTAACACAGAAAACATTAACCGAACGCCTATTCTGTTGGTGTAGCAGAGCCAAAAGACCTGGAAGTATAGATGGTTAATGGATGATGTTCCTTATGATAGTACTAGTAGGTACCAGTTGGTTTGTCTTTTTGAATACATCTGATAGTATATTTAATTTTTTTCATTAACAAAAAGGTTAAACTAAGTAATCCTGCTCAGTGGTTGAATCTTCAGGAAATGTTAACATAAGCACATAGTTACAATGTATTTGATACATGTATGCCGGTGACCCTCAACTGCAATTTTGGTTACAGACAGGGTAGCCTAAAGTGTAATTATTTCTAAGAGATGAACCCGAGTTGAGGCTTAAACTTACCAACCCATGAATGAGTCAGAGATCAGCACTCTACTGGTTTAACTGGCCGGGGTAAGCTTGGAATCGGGGACTTACTTTTGCTTAATTATGATCTTAAATAATATTATAGTTGTCAACAATAGATTTTTATGTATTTTAAAAGCGCAACAAGTTGGGCTTGCAACAGAAGTAATAAAAATATATAGATTATTATACAATTTACAAATTTAACAATAAAGTAGTCTTATGTTTACTGAAATGTGCAAATACCAATTGGTTTTTATTTCTAAAAATTTAGAAAAATGAGCTAATATAATAAAAATGTTTATTTTTAATTAGTGGGTGGGTTTAAATTAACTTGCACTCAAAAATTATAATAGTCTGGGGTTGTTTTAATTTCTGACATTTTAGCACACAGTACAGTAAAATGAGTAAGGTATATGATCTTGTTATTTTTGTCAGTACCGGTAGTTAATTACGGAGCCGTTAATTACAATGATACTGAACTATTAATGAGCAGATGGTCGTTGAACGTTATAATAAAAATAATGATTGTTTTTATTAGTAATAAATCGGCAATTTATCGCTTTTATTCTATTTATAAAGTCAAAATATCGGATAAGTAAGGTGTCTGCTGTAGAGCGAATACTGTCAGAACCCCCCCGAACCCTTGATCTCGCGTTATCTCGGCAGTCTCGTTACGCGTGATTTAACAATGTCGAAATCGTGAATCGTTCGGTGACCTAGTGTAGAAATGGACCTAATATCGATGATTTTGTTTACATTAAAGCGGGTATATACGATTTTTTATATGTGTTAAATTGTAATATATTGATAAAATATATTACAATACATAAAATGGGAAAGAAAAATTATACATTACTGATGTCATTAAAGCCCAATTTCATAAAATGCAGCAAAGACAAATTAGCGCCCCGAGCCGATTGAGACGTAGAGTAAAGTGGGTAGTTATCGCCCATTTAACATTGTTTTTGCATTTAATGTCACTAACTTGCGATTTATTCGCAATCAATTTGTACACTTAGGTTATTTTGCAGTTGAACGTGAAAATGCTGATATGCTTTCTATAGTCTTTATGTGTTTGATGCAAGAATGAACTAACAAAAATACAAGGTGTATGGTGGCAGTTTTCGGACACTTCAGGTAGTTATCATCCACTCTACAAGTTAAAAAAAATTCTAATTTTTGTACTGAAATTGAAGGTTTCTTTTATTCTTTTCTTTCACAAAATTTGTTCTGAACAAAATCACAAAGCAATTCAATGAAACATTGTACGATTGAGTTACAATCATCTTTTGCAGTGGAATGGGTAGTTGCAAACTTGCTCTGCGGGTATCTCTAAGATCATTGCGTCCCCTGTGCAGTTAATATGCCATTCGGATCCACAGGAAGTACAGCAAATCCACTCACTGGCAGCTCCCTCGTCGGATCGACAACCGGGTTCATTGCTGTCCAAGCTTCATGGGGGTTCTTTCAGGTAATTCAGTGTGCCGACTTTTAATTGCATTTATTCAATCTCTACCTGGGGTATTGTTTGGAAAGGGGTTTCAATCAAGGATTGTTTTCACCTCAAGGCAAAGTTCATTGCTTGTTACTTGATAACCGATGGATGCCATCCCAGTACGGTACTCAACCAATGCATTTTCTTCGGCGACTGTCAGGACGGTGAAAGGGTCAAGTCTTGCTCTATGCTCTGGAGTTCGACCTGCGAGTTTCTCCATTAGAGTGGATTTAGGAATCCTGAACATTTCTGCTGCCTTCTGCTTCGACACAGCACCACTATTTGCCATAGCTATAGCAAGTTTTTAATTGGCATCTGAATAATGTTTGTCGCTTTTTGATACTTGTAGTTGCTTTGTCATGATTCTGAAAAATAAAAGAAGCAATTTATACTTGGGGAATACTTACTTCAGTATGGGCGATATTTCCCGCAATTGACAATTCTAAGTGGCAATTTTCGACCATCCCAGTAACCAGACAACGGTGATTTTGTTTGCATTAACGATTAACAGTCATTATATTAAGGATACAAACTATCATTTCTCACTATTTCAGCACCTAATAGCATTAAACAGATGTTTTATGACTAAAATGATTTGGTACCTACCTTATAGATGTTGATAAGATGCTCACATTAAAATACGATATGATTTTCAACGATTGAAAACAAAAAGCGCTGAATGGAACTTGTACAAGTCGTTCTTAGAAAATATGTGATATGTATGATGTCATCATAAATGACGTTATATTTAGCAAATACATAATAGAAATAACAATAATTTAAATGTGTCCGATAAATACCACAGGACGATATTACCCGACCTTACTCTACATATTTTCCTACAATAACCGAAGCATTCGTCTTTGTATTAGGATCGCAGTTAGTGTTCGTGTGTCGTATGAAAAGATATCGTTGGGGGAATTCAAACAAACCGTTAAACTAAGTTTAGATTCACATCGTACATGTATGGTATACATGCTGGCGAATTCGTTTTCAATTTCAGAATTAAATATCTGGCTTATTTCGCATTTTTCGACACATGTTCTTCTTAACTTTTATTTTAATTTATATTGAAATATATATATAATAATTGTTTACACATTTTATATAAATTCATAAATATTTGACAAAATCGTATATACCCGCTTAAATCAATGCGTTGAAGGCAATGAAGTTTTTCGCCATTGCATAATCTTAGACGCAACTCATTATTCAAAATTAGGTTATAGCTTTTTTTAATCACAAGTTAAAAATAAACACACTCAAATTTAGAAAGAGTGTGTTTTTTATGCAAAGATAACGATGAGTGTACATACTGTTTATCATCCTATTTTTTGTTATAGAGATAGCTTAGACGACTCAAAATAACGTAATGTCCCTTTTTTTATAGACATTATGAAAGCATGGATAATATTTCGTCATGGTTGGAAATCTGATTCGTGCATTATGGGGGTAAAAAAGGGAGATATGAAATGTTAATTTATTTCACCAAACAACAATTACAGCAATCAACATAAATCACACTTATGGAGTATATAAATACATACAAATATCATATGCATTCATTAAATATAAAGTAAATAATAACTAAGGCAATGAAAATTGCGACATAATAATGAGAAAAGTTTCAACAAAACAAATAAAAGAAAACTTACTGTGAAAAAGATAAAACAATAAAAGATGGAAATGTAAATTGACAAAAAGTAAAGAAGTATTATAGAACGAAAACAATTGAATATGATTTAATTGCTTTTAGTTACAGCGATTTTCCTCCTTCTTTATAAAGTACCGGTAAATGGTACTTTCCCAATCGAGCCAAAATTCCCAAATTCCCAATCGGCATCTGAAAAAATCCCAATCGGCGTACGGATTTTTTCTCAAAACAATCGAAAGTTTCGTAACAAAACACAACTTTCGGCGAGCGAACAAAGAAAATCTTATAGTTGTGTGTAACCACGCGCTTGATTAATTTCGGGTTTTATTATTCAGCGCGTTCAATCAATAGAGTCGTTACTGTTTCCGTTCTTTTGTCAGGCAGCCAGCGTACTGTTTTACGTTGGTTTGTATATAACCTTATCGTAGTTTGAAATGAGTCTCAGTCATAATAGCAAATATTATGAAAAAAAAACTAAAAAAGAGTCATCAGGCAAGTGGATCCCGTTTACTGACGCAGTTTGGTTTCAAGATTTCAAAAAATCTTTGCAGGACCAATCGGAACTGTCTATCACAGGACACATTGACAGCACTAATGATGCTGTGCAGAGAGGGATGCCAGCAACTGAGTGATGATCAAACATCAAAGATTGTTGAAATTTAAAAAAAAAATGAAAGAGAGAGACATTGCTTTATAAGAGATTAAAACAACTAGTAAATGATTGTGTGTGTTCTTTTTAATATTTTGTTATTTATAATATATAATAAGACCCAAACTTCACGACGTGATTTTCCCAATTTAAAGATTTCACAACTCGATTTTTCCTAATTTTGAGGTTTTCACGACTCAATTTTTCCCAATTGGACCGGTACGGGTACTTTTCCCAATTTGACGAGGAAAATCGCTGAGTTAATAGCACTTGACAAAAAGCATATACAACATACAGCTATATACCCTATTTTCACAATATGAGGCACCATTTCATGACAATTGGGCATAATACATGTTATGTTGACTATGCATACAAATAAATCTTCGGAACTACAATGATTGGTTTTTAACTTGTTATTTCAAGTAATGATGCAGCGGAAACAAAGAAGCTGATTAGACAGTGTGAATACACAGGCTTATCCGTGCCTTTGTTTTTCGCATGTATGACAATTCAAGTTGCTCATATCTTCAATTATGTAAATTAAAGCCACTAAATATTGTGCTTAAGTAAACAGAATAAAGGAATATCAAGAATGCGAAAGTTATCCTATTTACCTCTGATTTCGCTTGCCTGTGCCTTCTGATTTGAAGTTCTTCCCTCCATGAATACAGCTCTTTGTAATTTCTGACACTTTTATATTTTTAATGAAAGTTTCCATAGGGCATCTGCTTTAATCATCATTTTTGCTTGAACTAGGTTTACAAAACTGAACACAATTTGAATGCTGGTACAGTTCAATGTTGCCTATATATGCACCATAAGTGGATAATTTTCTCCCAACGGTTAATGACACGGCCATTTTCAGAGAACTGAACGAGTGCTTGTATGAAACGATCAATTGTAAAATAATTATCAAATTAGTTGTGTAACTCAATTTCTAAGAAATACCTTTGACGATTGCCGTCATTGAATTTCATAATATCGATGCCACACCTCATAAAAAACAGTTTTTTACACTTTCCTTAGGATCGTCGACTAATTAAAGAATCAACTTAGAAACCGTATTACATGAAAGGAAGCCGAAACATATGAAGAATGTGTGCACTTTTATGAGCTTTAACAAATTAATTACTGATCAACAGCACTGAATGACAATTCTATACTTTATTAAGCTGTAGGACTAGACAATCCCCAAAGGAAAGGCTATACATACACAGCCTCCGACTAGCCAATACAGTCTAGCAGTACGGGCCGTATGACTAGACAGTATAGGCTACATGTAGTTGTTCCGGGCCGCATGGTTAGCCACTGCTTTTCTTTAAATATCGTCTGGTGACCTAGTGTGGAATGGACCTAATATCAACAATTTTTTACTAAGTTGTTCGCCAGGGCAAAATCTTAGACGTAACTCATGTTTCTAAAATGCAAGATTGAAATAAACACAACCCACTGACATTTAGAGTGTGTATTTTAGCAAAGGTATAAATGAGTGTGTACTGTTTGTCATCCTATTTATGTTATAGAGATAACTTCGACAACCAAAAATAACGAAATGTCCCTTTTAGACGTTCTGAAAGCATAGAAAATATGATGAAAATGGTATATAATGAGATTCAATCAAAATAAAATAAAATTTTCAATAACCACTAAAATTTTATATGAACATTGTTGGAATATTGATGATACCTATAACACTAAGAATATAATTTCACGATGCACATTCCCTTTAGACAACTTTTATCTTTTTGACAAATGATATACAACTTCAAAATATGTAAGCTTATTGGTGAACATAAATACAAAATAAATCTGTGAGCAATACTTTTTACCGTACGTCTTCAATTATTATTCAGATTGATTATAAGACGGTGTCCACACTTTTGCGTACATTTTTTCGTATTTTGCATCGATGGCCTTATAGACGGGGTCAGAAATATCCACAAAGAAACATTGTTTTCTTTCATCAAAGCAAGATTTACCATCAAATTATGCAATCCAACCATTCCAGTACACTACGTAAATTCACCGAATCCAACCTATAAACAGACAGAAACTGCAATTCATCGGTTTGCAATTGTCCCTTTTTTGACAAGTGTTAAGGGTTGTGAATTTTCTATGGAGCTTTAACTGCCGACAAAGGAAACTACATGTATTTACCTGTTCACACAATGTGACAGTTGTGTTATAATTAACTCGCCTTGAACTACATTTATAAGTACACAACAGTTGTCAGCATGTAGTGTATGCGGATTATTAGGTGAAAGCAATAAGATAAACAAAGTGTGTTTTAACCTTTTCAGCCAGTCATGTTAACTATTTGTTCACTTATAATGTACTTTGTAACAGGTATCTCAATTTTGAATCAAATATGTTTCAACATTTTGCAATGTATTTATATCATAGTGTGAACTTATTTTTCATTGGAACGTTAATTGTTTATATAGTATGTTGAAACTGAATGTACAATCTTGTCAAGATTTTTTATTTTATGTTCAATCAAGTTTCAAAAAGCATAGATGCCAGTACATGCACATTCATTATTAAACACGAGTTCTAGATAATTATACTTAAAGTAAAGGGAAGTAATTGAGAGGAATCGTGTACAGTATAATAAAGAAGAATTGAGTAGTATCCCTTCTGTCGCAACAGTTGTTCATGCACAAATTGGCAGTTTTATTCTGTATTTTATTGTAAAATGCACATATTAATTGCTTATTTAATTATATATTTGGATTTAAATAAAGTAAGATATGCTGAATTTACGTTTTCATAATTTTCATAATTATGCGCTGGACACATTCAAGTATGAAAAGAAACATAGTTTATTACCTTGAAAGCTACGTCAGTAGCGTCGCTGATAGCTGCAATATTCATGGTATTGAATAGCCAAGGAACTCATACAATACTAGTATTTTCCTGAAGCTTCATTTTTATTGCATTTTACAATTCTAAATATTACACTTGCCTTACTTCTACATCCTATATCTCTGATTTGCCTTGTAAAGCAGACATAGCGACATATGTGATTGAGATAATTGTTATTTAATTTCAGTTTTATAATAAGATATAATTAGCCTTTAATAAAACTTTGAAATATTTTGGGGGTTATGATCAATGCACTCTCCCCGCACCCTCCCCACCCAAAAAAATCAGGTACATGTAAGTTGATTTTAATTAGATGTTTTTCACACATAAATTGAAAATCTGATAGGGTGTTTGATGACCTAACAGGTATAAAGGCATTAATAATACATGCATGTATTCACAGAGTTTTGTTAACCTTGTTGGGAAATAATTAATGAGCTAATTATTTTTTCAATTTTTAATAAACAGTTGATGCACAGAGGACACTTTGGCAAGCAAGGGGCTCAAGCATTGTAGGCAAGAGAAATAGAACTTGAGCCAGATGCTGGACATTTCTTGACCTCCCTCCTGTCTAGGTAGAAGTGACTGTTAATGGAATAGTCATATAGTTATCAGCAGAATTGTTACTCAAGCCGAACACTTGAAACTATACTGGCCCCATCCTGTTTAGGTGGAAGTGACAGTGGTTGGGATAGATATCTAGTGAGCAGCAGCCACGAAATTCAAGCCAAACACTGGACCTGTATTGGCCTCTAACCTGTTGAGTTGGAAGTGACAGTTGTTGTCTAGTGAGCAGCAAAAGTAGAACTCAAGCCAAACCCTGGACATGTACTGACCTCCCTCATGTTGAGTTTGAAGTGAAAATGGTTGTCTAGTGGGCAGTAGAAATAAAAAAATCAAGCCATACACTGAACCTGAACTGACCTCTTTCTTGTTTGGGTGGAAGTGACTGTTCCTCGGATAGTTGTCAAGTCAAGAATTACAAGCCAAGTCGTGTCAGGTAAGATTACATTGATATCAATAACAGCCACATTCTTAGTGGCATGTAGTCCAATCACAGATTGCGTGTTCAACTGAGGTACAAATGCTATTTTGGTCAGTCATTGTCTGGTGTCAAATTTGTGTTGCCTGTCATTTCAAGTATAATTGTTTGACATCTTAATTGAAGCCACAGGAAAGAAGTTTAAAAAAAACTGGATGAGTGTCAGTCATTACCCAATTAAGAAGAAATCCATATTTGATACTGTCTGTAAACTGTTGTCAATTATTGTTTAAAATTGTAATTTTAGATAAGTTTTCATTGCAGTCAATATTAAGTTATTCTTAGCAATTATCAAGTCATTATCAAGCCGGTTATTTATAACATGTATCAATTAAGTAAACTTATTTTAAATTATGTGATTTTCATAAATGTCATTAATAAGCCTCTAACCTTAAAGCATGTTTATAACATGTACATTTTTTAGTTCATGTCTAAAAGTATATAAATTATGTCTTTCAGTTTTATAAAGACATATTAAACTTTTAAAATTCAATAAAGTGAATTTACTTATAATTGACCAGTTGCCAAAGTATCGATCCCTCCGCCCACATTCTTCAATCAGCCAATCAGATATCGATTTTTCACACACCCCTCAGCAACGCTTATCTGGCCGCCATTTTGTCCGACAAACAAAGCGTATCGTACATATGGAATGGACGTAATTTTTAAGAGTTTACACAGATTTTATATCAAATGCATGATCATTACTGTTCGATCATTATTCAAAATTGTAGGTGCTATACATACTTTATAAAAGGTTATTATTTTATCTTTATTTCTTGAACATATGAACGAGTTATGAGAAAACAAACACAATAAATAGTGTAACCACACCAGTTGTGTGTTCTATAAAACGTGTTATACCGTTTGATGCACAATATTATTAAGCAGTTTGGGCAACATAATAATTGCCACACGTGCATATTAATCTCAGCGTAATAGTCGATGATTAATAAATAACAGTATGTTGCTTGGATCTCAGAATGAAGGAACATTAAGGCATTGTTAGGTACTGTACACAAGAAAAGAAAACTATTTAATTACTTAAATGATTTCCAATTATATATTTATTTTCTGTGGATCATTAACAATGGAAATCATTATAAATTGTTAACTTAAATATTGTTTTAACTAAAGTAAAAACAACAAAAAGGTGATTTCAACGCAGCTTAGCTAGCTTAAAGCGACTTCAAGTGTAAAATGTAAGGCTTATAATACAACAACAACAACATTTCTAATACAACATATATTGATACTGGGAGAAATGTGAAAATTGCAATTAACATATAAGGGCCATCTTGCTATAAATAAACAAATGCATAATATGCTAAATGTATTCAATTCGAATGTTCGTGAACAGCACCGTAATACCATTTCATTTTTCGATAGTGAAATGTAGCAGGTTCCCATTAAACATAAATGAAATAAAATGCATGTTAGATCTGTTAATGAAACCACGAAATTAGGCCTGTATTATTATTATGGTTACAATCAAAATTTAATTTATATCTAAATTTAAAAAATCGGTGTCTTTTTAAAAATAACACAATAAAACAAAGATCTAAACATTTTTAATGAACAAAAAACCCATCATGATATGGATGTGTCATTTGCATTTAATAAAAATATTTTCAAAATTATATATGAATAGCAACCGGATTCACTGCCAGACGGTTTAGTACAAGTTCAAAATCAATATGAAATAAATGCTAATTTTTACCACTGATTTTTCATCAACTTCCTATTATATGTATAAGAAACGTATCTGATAGTTTACTCATTTATTTTGATTACGCCATTTCTCTCTAAAGCATTTATGATTGTATTGAAGTTGTACAAAGCAGTTTAGTTTAGTGTGCGGCTTTAATAAAAAGAGCATGATGCATCGTTACAAGTATAGTATTTCACTCACGTAATGCGCTATAATTGCGATCTGCTTGTCGGAGTTTTCTAATCACTAGACCACGTGACTATGTGGGCGGAGCGATCGATTATTTAGCGACTGGTCAATTCCTGGACAAACAGAAGTTTGGAACAATTTTTAATTTTGAGTTGTCTCTCTTGGACTTGTGTTACTGGTATATATCGCACTTCCATTTCCAATGGTAAAAAGTTGGTACAATTTTAAAATTTGAGTTTGTCTCCCCTGGACTGTCATTACTCATATACCTCACTTCCATTTCCAATGGTAAAATATTGTAGCCAATCCCTAAATAATGTGAATATGCCATGATGTTTGATTATTGTATATCCCCATCAGACTAGAATATTTAAAATACCCTCTGTCTTGTATACAAAATAGTAACATATGTTTCAACTCAAATTTCTCATGCATAATATTAGTATGCTTACTTTGTAACAACTTATTATAATTTGTGTATTATAAACTGGTAGGAGAGAAACATATGTTTGTTCTCACTTTGTTCTGTTTGAGTCACATTCTGAGGAAGTATGTGACCTTAAATAAACTACTTTATATTGTGTTTTAAAAGGAAATAATAACAAATTGTGTTGCAGAGTAAAATTATTTTGTTATATCGTCTTGCTATACTGTTTTAGTCTTATATATTTACACCTGAATTAAGCATTATTTATGTTAGATAATATTTGGATGCTTCTTATTGACTGTGTTTGTGTGATTCATTTAAATACTGTATACAAAAGCCTTTGTGGTAACAGTGATACATGTGTAGTAAAATATAAAACACTGATGCCTGCAGAGCTCCGGATAAGATTTTGTGAAATTCTTAAATTACTACCAGATTTTCAAAAAGAATTCTTAACTCTGAAATTTTATTCTTAACGTTACTACTAAGTTTTGGAAAATAATTCTTATTTTTTCTAAATGACCTAAAAATAAATAAAAATGGTTATTTTCATGCAAAAAAAATCAAAATAAACATACTAGCAACTTTTTTTATACGAGTTCAACAGTGTCTTTTCAGTTTTATACAATTTTATTTTTCAAATACCTTCATATTCCCAAACTGTGCTTAGATCGCATGCCTTAGATGAATTTTTACATATTTCATAATTAAAACGGGTCTCCCCTTCAATCTTTTCACCGATTAGCCACGGGACTTGTCCCTTCCACTCGTTCAATGTTTTTGTGTGTTTAAGTTTGGACCCATCGTGTCGCGTTTTTGTTTAGCTTTTTCGACTGTGTCTGCAACTGAACATAACAAATCGTATAAGATCTTTTCTATAATGTCTTTCTAAACATTTAACTTCGGCTCACTTTGCGTATAATATGTTAAAAGCGTGTTTTTGGACTCTTTGCAGTTTTTTAGGACGCTCTCTTGGCGCCCCCATTGTTCTTTAACGGATAGACTGTATACGCCCCCCTTATATTGGAAAAAATGCGCTTTGTTAAACAAACCCAATAACCATTCTATATAAGCGGCGCAAAGATCTTTAATACGCGAAAAGAACTCAATAAAAATCGATACGAACCGATGTAAAAATAATATTCGTAACTTGATTTTGTTATTCTTAATAGTACGACAAGATTTTAAAATAAATACGTAACGGACTTGAAAATAATTCTGTTGTGGTTTTATGCTGTTTGCACATATTCGATCATTTTCACTTTGCCTCTGAGTGGGAAAGGGTTAAAGGGACCTTTTCACAGATTTTGGCGTGTATTGAAGTTTGTCATTAAATGTTTTATGTTGATAAATGTATACACTGAATCTAAAAAGCGCCAGTAAAAAATAAAAATAAAATTGAAGAAATTAAAAAAAAGTAACCCTCAACTGGGCTCGAACCACTGACCCCTGGAGTAAACGTCTTAACGCTTACACCACTCGCCCATCCGTGATCATACAAAGAGTGATGTATTTTAAACATTATATAAGCGATCATCGTAGTGTAACAAAATATAAGGCCAATTACAGCAGAACTTTCCAATTTATTCAATCAATTTACTTTGAAACGCTTTATAATTTTCAGGTTTTTAAATCGTCAACAGATGCCTATAATGGATATTTTAGAGCACAGTAAATTTTTTAGTATTACTGTTTCCTCACAAATATCATAAATACAACGAAACTTTGCGAATCTGAAACTTTTTTTTTTAATTTGTAAATTTTCCAAAACGTGAAAAGGTCCCTTTGAATACCATTTTGACCAGTACTACTGCATAGATTTAAAAACAGAAAATCATTCACAGATTAAACAAGAAATATCTTTAAAAAAAGATATACGGCGTTGATTGTGGTCGATGTTTATGAACGATCAAAAGTTATCTCTATGAGATAAAAAGTAGCGGATGCCTTTTTTCTGCGCAGTTGTTAGCTACATCATAAGCAAATCAATTACGGGGTGTTGCGCCAGATTTCGTGGCTTATTTTGCTTTATGTGATATTATTACTCAGATATCTATATTTACAGAATAGAAAAACACAAGAAACATGAAAATAAACGAGTGCATATAGGTCAGCCGGCAATACTCGAATCTTATTTAATTGCATAATTATAGTATAGCGAATTATTGTGGTCATGCTTAATAAACTGGTCTAAATGGATAAATATTTCTAATTAATTTTATCAAAATCGGTCCTTATCATGCAAATTTTGAAACCATATTAAAAATCGATGATTGACATACCACAATGATATCGCCGAATATCTTTATTTAGTATCTTTCTGATCAAAACAGACTTCAAGTGCACAAAGCTTACGAGACGGCGTTTATATAAAGATTTCTGCAACTGACCGCAAACTGACCTTGATACCTTGCGGATTGGAATGCAATGCATTACAGTCACTACGTTATTGTCAGTAAGACACAATGATCGCAACCCCTTTTGCGAACTCCGGTGATGAACTGTATATAAACTCTGACTTTCACAAAATGACCGCGTATTGACCCGAAACATCGCGGGTTGAAATGCAATGCAAGTAAGTACTAAATATGACAACATAGCCTTTAGTTAAACGCTTTTGCGCTGGTAATTCTCTGAAAATAAAAGGTGAACGCACAAACTGTATTTATGTCGAAAATTGATTGTAAAACTGTTCTATCTATTGGGCCTTTTCATTAGAGATAAAATTGTTTCATGCAGTAAAACAGTGTTACAAAGACGCGGATATGTTTCCAATGTTCTGGTGTTATACTCAAATCAGCCAATGGAATAAATGAAGTGTATTCATTTGTACCTAGCCGCGGGAAATTTTATTTGAGTATTATTGGACACTTACAAAGGTCAAGTCAGGGTGAAAAGCTGGCTTATTCAGCTTACGCCGAAAAATCTCTAAGCATATGACCAACTTTGGCAATGCAGGCCAGAATTTCACAAGCCAAAGTAGGCTGCCCATTTGCTAATCTACTCTGCAGGAAGGATGTTGGGCATTAATAATGGGCATATGCATGATGTACAGTTACGCGTTATCATTGGTACCAGGCCCCTGCCATGTGCATTCAATTATCATAAATGGCTGGCCCTGTGTCTGCAAGCCATATGGCTGATCAGATGTGCTAATAATGAACTGGGCTTATAAGTTATTAGTTATTGGTTCAGGTTTGGGGCTTTGTGAATGGGTTATGTTTGGGATTGGTACATTTGATAAATCAGGAATATTGAGAGCAAGGTGCTGACAAAGATAACTTGCTGTATTGAGATCAAGGTGCTGACAAAGATAACTTGCTGTATTGAGATCAATGTGCTGACAAAGATAACTTGCTGTATTGAGATCAAGGTGCTGACAAAGATAACTTGCTGTATTGAGATCAAGGTGCTGACAAAGATAACTTGCTGTATTGAGATCAAGGTGCTGACAAAGATAACTTGCTGTATTGAGATCAAGGTGCGGACAAAGATAACTTGTTGTATTGCTGAGACTTTGAATTAAGCCTTGATCTGGGAAAATGGGGCTTCATACATGTTAAACACGTTCTGAGAAAACAGGCTTTAATGCATGTGCATAAAGTTTCATCCCAGATTAGCATGTGCAGTTTGCACAGGCTAATCAGGGACGACGCTTTCCGCTTTTATGGTATTTATTTTATGCCATCCTTCGAAGAAGAGGGGGTATATTGCTTTGCTCATGTTGGTCGGTCGGTAGGTCGGTCGGTCGGTCAGTCCACCAGGTGGTTGTCAGACGATAACTCAAGAACGCTTGGGCCTAGGATCATGAAACTTCATAGGTACATTGATCATGACTTGCAGATGACCCCTATTGATTTTGAGGTCACTAGGTCAAAGGTCAAGGTCACGGTGACCCGAAATAGTAAAATGATTTTCGGATGATAATTCAAGAACGCATATGCCTAGTTTTTAAGATGTTGATGTTTTGTGTTATTATTATTACTAAAAATCAAACAGTATTGCAAATGCTGATAATAAAATAAAATGAATCAATCCACTAATTAAGCAATCACTTTAGTTAATACAGTCACAAATTACTTAAAACAGAGTAAACACAAACAAACTTGTAGCACATCAAACAGTAAAGTGAACTGACATATGACAATTGAACAGATAGGGGTTCATCAAACACACAAGACCCTAGGGCAAAGATTGGGTTACTCAACATTAAACAAAAGTTTGAAAGCCCAAGCCCCTTCAACAGCCTTGAAAGCTTGCAAGGGCTCCAAAATATCTGATTTCCATTGCTCTGTCAACTGGTGTTTGCTCTGCTATTAGCGTTCCTTTTAACAAAACTGCTGTATAAACCTGTTAGGAGATGCTATTTGTTTAAGAAGCAGGGTTTTAATTCTATCTGGCTCAAAAACCAAAGTGTCTTGTCCAATCATCAGTTGTAATCTAACTACTCACTTGGTAGAATTCAAGACCCCTCACTAGATCTGCAGTGCATGTGGGGTCTTCTTCTTTTTTCTTCATTTTTATAAATTTATTTAAAAACCTGCATGTTCCAGGGACTAAGTAAATAAATCTCAGAATACAATGGTTTCCACACAAAAAGAAATTAATGGAAACATAACTGTGATGCATGGTGAGTAGAAGAATTTTTGTAATAATTAAATAGTAAAAAAAAACAATTTAAATTTCAGCATTTCATTGAAAAATGTTTTTGATCATTTGGCATACATGCCATATGTCCCGGATTGTCCGGGACAGTCCCGGAAATGAAGAACTTGTCCCGCTGTCCCGGAAATCTGTCAAATGTCCCGGAATTTACAAAATCCATATATACATGTACCTTATCTTAGGCTTAACTGCACCTCGAATCTGTGTATATCTGCAGCGTCTCCATGACAATGCCTACCCGAATAGGCAGACTACGCTACGTGTCAAAATCGATCAATTAACAGGGGTCCTGTTATCATATCGATTGTCTCATGTTCGCGGTCAAACCAAAAAGGCGGAATTGTTTAATGTGGTTGTTAATTGACTTTAATCTACTACGTCATTATTTCCCGCTGCGTAAGGGCAAATGATAGTTGTTCACACATCTGAAGTCCAACATCGCTGAGTAAAAAATTAAAAGCAGTTTATGTTCGCTCGTTTAACCGACAAAGAAGTTGAGTAAAAAAGTAAGCATATAAAATCGTCATCCTCACTAGGTTTATTATTGTCTTGTTCTAAACCCCCAGTGAATGAATGAATAAAGGCGTATCAACAACTACGTGTTACAAACCGGTCTTAATAACGATACTGCAGTGACGTCACCATCTATGTTTAGAACGCTTACACTGAAAATACGTGGCTTGTATCTAGTAACGGAAGTAGTAATGCTTAATTTGACGTTAATAGATCAAGTGTATTTCGGATATAGGCTTTCGAACTTTTGCAATTAACGATGTGAAACAAAAAAAAAACGTACCAAAAATGCTATGTCTATAAATATCGCTACATTTTATACATGTCCCGGAAAATCCACAAAAGTCCCAGACAATTTAACTCAATGTCCCGGAATTGGTCTGAAAAATTATGGCATGTATGTCATTTGGCAACTATCAAAATACTGCCGGGGTCTTATATAACCAATTATTTCTTGTTCTTAAAAAGACAGATTTTGAATCATTTGTAAGTTCTCAACCATCAAAATAAGAACTGGTATTTTTTTAACACAAATTATATCTATAAATGTTTTATATGTGACTATTCAGAACATGTGTGGTTTTGCATAAATGTGGGCTTTTGTTATGAATCAGAAGTTTATGAACTGCAATTGCTTGAGCATTTTTAGCTCGACTATTATATATGAAATATATATAGTGGAGCTATCCTACTCACCTCGGCGTCAGTGTGTCCGTTAGCGTTAGCGTGAAAATGTTAAAGTTTTCGTTCCACCCCAATTATTTTCATTGTCTCTTGACATATTGCTTTCATATTTTGCATACTTGTTTACCATCATGACCCCAACCTACAAACAAGAGCAGACAACTGTATCAAGCATTTTTTAGAATTATTGCCCCGTTTATACTTAGAATATGCATATTATTGATAAATCTATGTTAAAGTTTGCAATTTACTACACCAAATATTTCCTGTGTCCCTTGACATTGCTTTCATATTTTGCATACTTGCTGCCCAACATGACCCCAACCTATAAACAAGAGCAGACAACTGTATCAAGCATTTTGACAGACTTATGGCCCCTTTTATACTTAAATAATTGAACATTTTGCTTTAATTGCCATAACTTCATTATTTATGATCAGATTTTATTAATACTTTGACAAAACAACACTTACCTGAATACCACAATGGATTCCACCCAAACAAAACTCCACGCCCCAACCCAGAATCCCTCCCCCCCCCCACCTTCCCCCCCAAAATTTTTTTTAAAAAAAATCGTTTTTTTTATTTGTGATCACCTTATAAATGACCACACCCCACATTATACCCCCTCTCACCCCCTACCCCCCCCCCCCAATTTTTTGTGTGTTCCTTTTTGTTTTTAAGATCGTCTAATAAATGACCACACCCTCTAAACCCCCCTACCCCACCCCCCCACAAAAAAAACATTTTTTTTTTCCTTTTTTTATTTTTGAAAGATCGTCTAATAAATTATTGAATATGAACAATTTCCCCGTGATGGCTTACAATATACTGTCAAGCACTCAAATAGTTGAGCACGCTGTCCTCTGACAGCGCTAATGTTGTGTCACCTGAGGCCAGGATTTGATACTTTGAGTTGTTCATGCAGAGGTGCACTTATTTTATGCCAAGTACTGTGAAAATGGGGCCTAATGCAAATGGGTAAATTGTCATCCCGGATTAGCCTTATCAGGGACAACACTTTCCACCTTAACTAGATTTTTGCTAAGCTGAGACTTTCTTACAACAAACAAAAATCATAACAAGCGGAAAGTTTTTTCCCTGATTAGCCTGCGTAGACTGCACAGGCTTAGCTGTGACAACACTTTATGCACATGCATCAAAGCCCGTTTTTACAGAGCAAGGCTTAAAGTCTTTGAAAACCTTTGTGTGCAGTGACATTAACTATGAAATGGAAGGAAACTTAATGAGCAGACCAATGGGATAAAAATGCCTCTGTATTAAAATTGTATCTCTGTCAGGACAATTAATTGTTAAAGCCTTACCTGAATTTTGTAGAGTAATGAGGAATTGTTAAAACTCCATTAAATCACAATATTCAATATTGTCTTATGTACAGTGGTCCAACATTGACCATTTTATAAAAAAATGCCCTACTGTTTAAACTCATGTTTAATATTTTATGAGTTATTATTTTGCCATAATTTTGCCATACAGATGTTGTACTCTAGGTAACCTTGATTCAACAGATAAAGCTGGTGAACAGTTGCAATAGCTATGGGCCATGATCTGTAAAAAGGGGGTTTTATGCATGTGCGTAAAGTGTCGTCCCAGATTAACTTGTGCAATCCGCACAGGCTAATCAGGGACAACACTTTCCACCTCAACTGGATTTTTGCTAAGAAGATACTTTCTTAAAACAAATAATATAATAAAAATGGAAAGTGTTAAAATGATGCATTACAACTCTGTTAATGTGCTCATAAAATCTGGAGAAACATGTCACTGTCATTTCTAATAACTAGGGATGTCAACGAATATCCGAATATCCGAATATTCGGTCACGGACCGAATATTCGGATACAGTTTTCCGAATCGAATATTCGGAAGAAAAAATAAAAAATCGAGTAATTTCAAAGACTTTGTATTCGTAAAATTTGCCTCAAACATTGTCAAAAAAGTTGTTCCTCGTGTCATAATGTTTATTCCGGTTGGCGCGATAATGCGTCGCTATGTTGATGACAGTATACCGGTCATAAATCCCGCTAACAAAGCCAGACACTTTGTGTCAAAATTATGATAGGTGCAAATCGCGTCGGCAATCAAAACACCGACCTGCACTTGATCCAATGACTCGAATTACATTTAAAATTATCAAAGATTAAATGAGTAAAGGAAAAGCCAACTTTGTGTTAAAATCAAATAAGACCGTATGGCAATTAAAACACCGACCCGTCTTGATCTAATAACTCGAATAACATTTAAAATGATGAAAGATTAAATGAGTAAAGAAAGAGCCGACTTGGTGTGAAAAACAAAACAGATCGTGTGGTTATAATCACGTTGCCCAATCAAAAAAGCTTTTACAAAATAATTTACTCAACCTCTAATGAGTATTTGCGTATCGTATGGTCAAAACATTCATTAATTACTCAATATTCAATCAGGTATTATACTTAAAGAAAAGTTTTTGGTATTGCACCCTCATTTAATTGAAAATATTTATGCTACACGCATAAAGTAAATATCTGTTCAAGCAAAATGCCACCTACGCCTTCCGCTGCTTGGAAGTATTTCACGACATCATCCGATAAGAAGTCACCGATCCAAGTGTCTTTTAAACGTGGCAACTTTGAAAGACTGAATGTTTAGCCTGTTAAACAGGTTTAAAGTGTGTTGTGGCTATGTACATAATTCGTTTAAGTTCAGCTTTAATTATATGTAGATCTAACTGGTTTGTCATGCAATTACTTTGTCGTCATGTAATATTATGTTTCTCGTTCTATTGCTGATGTACGATATTAATAGTTTAAAAACAGTTTTTGTCATTCAATTTTAACAATAAAAAGTAATCAACAAAATCAACTTCGAATTAGCCACGGCAACGCTGTGTCAATATTTAGTCACTTCCGGTACGAAAGTAGAATTCATGGAGTAATGGTACGGTAAACGAAGTTGACTTTTTTCTAACAGATGTTGACCGAATATCCGAATATTCGTTCGGAAGGGTGACCGAATATTCGAATACCGAAATCGGTATTCGTTGCCATCCCTACTAATAACCAACTTGACCTCTTGACATTTAACCCTTTACCACTTAGATTCATATTTTGACGCATTTTTAGTCCCTTAGAAAGTTAAATTTTATTAAAGACCTTTCTTACTAGATTCAAGTTTTAAAGGCTTATTTTCAACCCCATAATACTGATGAGTAGCAAATAGCATAAAACCTGAACAGACTGCAAGTTGATCTAGTTTTATGCTGTTTGCACATAGCCATTTTCACTTTTCTTCTGAGTGAGAAAGGGTCAATTATCTTTCTGAGACTTTTACATATTTTTTTCAATGTTTGGTACATAAAGCTGTCATTATGTCCATTTAAAAGTAAGGGTTTTGATTAGCAGCAAGTTTACTAACACACAATCTTGCTTTTTATTATGGAGGTCTCTTCTTAGGGAAAAATCAAGTTTAGATGGACAGTGAAAGTGTATTTACAAGAACAAGGGAAAAAATAGGGTGAGACATGTTAGGCATGCAAATGGAAATAGACCACATGTTTTAAACTTGGGGCATTCAAAACATAGGCCCCTCCCCTGTCATTCTGCTTTAGCTAAAATCCTTATTTATGTTCACTGTAATTTACTATTTGTTATGCAGTTTCTCTTGTTTAAGTATGTATTATATATTCTCATGTTATTCAACACCAGAAAATATCAGTTTATGTTTTCTAAAAGTGCTTCATAAGCCATAAGCTTGATAAACATGTTCTTATTGGAGGTTGTTTTACACATTTTATGTATAGTGGTCAAGGGGAAACAACCATGTTGTAAAAGAGTAGCAACCAGTGAGATATTCAGGCCATGCTGTAGGGGAAAAATGCACTGCAGACCACACAGAACACAAAACTGAAAAGAACAGAAGCGTCTATCAAAATCACACATTCAAACTTACATTTAAAAATGACTTGTAATCCAATTTGGTTATTAATACGCTCAGTTGAAATTTGTAATCATCCATGTTAAATTCTAAGAATATTGCAATTTGTGAAAATCACCGTTTTAAATCACTACTTTCATTAATACTTGATAAATGTTGATGATTCTCTTATCATTACTTTAACTGAGAAAATGTTTTTTTCTCCTAGAAAAACTGCTTTAAAGAAGATTTTTGCATACTATCTACGTCTTCCAGACTGACTTGACATAGAAAACCATTCCAGAATTTATACCCCAAAAACTTTCTACCCTTCCTTGTACATTCGTCAACAGGAGAAAGAGCATGTTGTGATGATAATCATGTTTTTTTTCTGAGCCATAATTCAAAACATCAAAGCATCCACTAGTAATGCGAGTTTTTTTTTTACTAAGAAAGTGATGCCGATATTCGGCGTCTTCCCCTACCAGAATTTTTCCCTTAAAAATACCCTTTCACCAAAATATAATATTTTACCCTCAAAGAAATGTTTTTTTTTCTTTTGGGAAGTCGACACTATTCAATTTGTACCATGTACAACGATCTCGCTCTCTCTCTCTCCTGACGAACACTCAAATCTGGGAATCCCAGTGATTCTATATATAGCTCTTAAATTACGTCATGGAAACCGGGCAACTAATCGTATTAATCATGTGACTATTTTACTGGATTCCGGTCTTGCGCGAGAAGGGTTTTTTGTCAATTAATTACCGGAAACCAGTCGAATTTTCATCCGGGTTATGTGAAAGTCAAGATATAAACGTTAAAACAGAAAAAAGTCTCACAATTGGCGTTCATACACGAACAAAATAAAACGTTGGGACTCGGAAAATATTAATTGCGTTGACGCATTTTTTAAGAATTAATCATCAAAAACCGTTGAAAACTAGCAGGACTCGGAGGTACATGTAATCAACATCGATTAATACTGTCGGATTATTGTGAACGTGAAAGTAGACAATCGGCAGCTGCATGCCGCACCTTTCCCTTCCAATACTGTAGCAGATCTAGATCGTCAACCCATTCATCATGAAATTGAAATCTTAATATTGACATCGTTCCCCGGCCCCAGTTGAAAACATTTCCCATTATTAGATCTACACCTGCAACTTTATTTAGGACTTTGACTTGAATATCATACTTGTTCATGTGTTTAAGAACAAAAAGGTCAGAGACATGCCTCTTTTTCTAAAAAAAAACCTGAAGTCTGTAAGTGAGTTATAGACATTGAAACGGACTGTTTTTATTTTTTCCCCAAATACGTCTCTTTCGCGCTCGATTTTCCCCTTTTACCCAGCGTCCAGCGTCTTCCCCTTTTTAAAAAAAACACCCTGTTATGTCACTTCACAATTAATACCAATAACATTGAACAGAAATATAGAGTGATGTTGCCTATAGTTTCCCTACATCTCCCCCCACACACGCACCAAAGTGTGGTACTAATGTTTGGTTTTCTGCAGAACATGTTTAGACAGGTGTGCAGCAATTCAGACAAATGCTTGAAGAATATGCCAAAATACCTCAGGAATTCTAACCATTCAGGGTACCAGGTTTTACTTTCTCACAGAGGTAGAATTCTGTCTACCAGATTTTGTGCCTTTAGATCAGCTGGGTTATTTTTCCTCTGGTTACCATGGTTATGCAAATATCCAAGGCGTTTTTAAGTGGATTTTGGTAGATTTCAGTTTGAGTAACCCATTAACCCTGGGTCTGTCCGCTGAATAAGAACTATCTGAGATTGAACTGCATGTCACAAGTTGGTATTAAAATTAATGAGTTTGTAAAAAATAACTTCTGCACAGAAGGTCACTTACAAATTGAACCTTATTTCCTATCGTTACCTAATGAAATTAAGGAACTCTGGGAATCCTTTTGATATTTTCTATACTTCTATACTAAAAAAGGCTAGATGTTTGAAGTCCATGATTTAAGAGATCTATATTTCAATATTAATAATAATTGATTTATCAAAATTTTGTTGAAAGGGATTTAACTCTTCTGTGTCTAATTTTAACTTTGAGAATTTAATGGGTATTGCTTGAAAACAGAACTTATACTTGCATAGAAGAGTGTCATAATTCCCAATTTAAGCCATTGTCCTGACTTATTTATCAATTAATAAAAACAAAGCTGGAAATTTGCAGTTTTAGCTGTTCTACTGTCTTCATATTATATGAAGTGGTCATTTTCAGTTAATTATCTATAAATAAAAGCTAGATCTATTTTTTATGAACAAAATTAAAATGTACATAAAACATAATGATAAGTGTCATTATATTAACATAGAGTGTCTTGAGTTCTTGATTCATTTTATCAATGGAGGTAACTCATTCAGAACTTAATACAGAGGATGTGAAAAGGGTCTAAATAATTATGTAAATACACTTTTTTTACAATTTGTCTTCATGCTTGTGCAAGTTTGTCATTGCAAAAATTTTACTTGAGAAAAAAAGACAGTTCATAATCTTATGATTGACGGGTTAACCCTTTGCATGCTGGGAAATTTGTCGTCTGCTAAAATGTTGTCTGCTGAATTTCTAAAATTAGCATTTTCTTCCATTTTTTTTCAAAGAATACTATTAGAATAGCAAACAGTTTGGATTCAGATGAGACGCCACGTTCTGTGGCGTCTCATCTGGATCCAAACTGTTTGCAAAGGCCTTCAAAATTCGGTTCCCGCACTGAAAGAGTTAAATCATTGAAACAGCAGACATATTTTAATACAGGAAGACAGCTTATTAAAAACACATGCTTTACTATGATGATTGTTTTGTTTCACAGACAGCGAGAAATTAGAAATGCCTCCACAAAATTCAAGTGAATATCTCATGTGAAAGTAAATACTTTTAAGAAGACAATGACATGGAGGTTTTTAATTTTTGTTGTATTTTTGGTGGAATCATTACATGGACTGATTTCTTCACTGTAATCTGATCTGTGCATACGTTTCCTTGTGTCTGGGTGCACTGAAATATACTCATGCTGAATGTAATTGTCATACATCTGCTTGAATGTAATTAAGGAAGACATTTTTTTTTAGTTTTCTAGACATGAAAAAAGTTTCCAGACTTTAGCTTGTAGTGTGTTGCTTTCACACCGTGGGAACTTGGATACAAACAAGATTCACTTGTTGAGGCCACACCGTGGGAACTTGGATACAAACAAGATTCACTTGTTGAGGCCACACCGTGGGAACTTGGATACAAACACGATTCACTTGTTGAGGCTCATAGCACTAAGCACACCAACATTATGTCCTATACTGAAAACTCAGCACACCAACATTATGTCCTATACTGAAAACAGCACACTAACATTATGTCCTATACTGAAAACTCAGCACAGCAACATTATGTCCTATACTGAAAACTCAGCACACCAACATTATGTCCTATACTGAAAACTCAGCACACCAACATTATGTCCTATACTGAAAACTCAGCACACCAACATTATGTCCTATACTGAAAACTCAGCACACCAACATTATGTCCTATACTGAAAAAAGCACACCAACATTATGTCCTATACTGAAAACAGCATACCAACATTATGTCCTATACTGAAAACAGCACACCAACATTATGTCCTATACTGAAAACTCAGCACACCAACATTATGTCCTATACTGAAAAAAGCACACCAACATTATGTCCTATACTGAAAACAGCATACCAACATTATGTCCTATACTGAAAACAGCACACCAACATTATGTCCTATACTGAAAACTCAGCACTTTTTACTCATATACTTTGCCTTTATAGGCTTTTTCAAAGTTTGTTTTAGGTAATGGATTAAATTTTGTTTATTTTACAAAACAAAACAATTGTATCTATTGATGACATTTGTTTTTGAATGTGCTCCGTAAGATAAATAACAGAATAATAGCAAGTAAATTGGATTTGTTTAAAAAAAAAAGAGCATAACTGCAGTATAAAAAATGTGTTTGAATTAGTATCAATCCAGTGTATTCAATAAGGGACTGCAGGCGGCTGATTTGATCACTAGAAGCGGTTTATGGCCCACAATGTGCTCATGGTGAGCTTTTGTGATCACCATTTTTCTTTTGTGTGTTTTCTGCGTAAACATTCTAAAGGCCACATGTCCAATCTTCATGAAATTTGATCAGAAGATTTGTGCCAATGATATCTTTGATGAGTTTGATAATGGTTGTCGTTGGGCAAAAACATGGCCGCCAGGGGGCTGGGTATTTTTTTTCATTATATGGCTTTAGTAAAACCTTGTTAACACTCTAAAAGTCACATTTGTTGTCCAATCTTCATGAAACTTGGTCAGAACATATGTTTAAATGATATCTTATATGCGTTTGAAAATGGTACCGGTTGCTTGAAAAACATGGCAGCCAGGGGGCTGGGCATTTTTCCTTAAATGGTTACAAATGGCTATAGTTAAACCTTGTTAACACTCTATAGACCACAATTATTTCTGATCTTCATGAAACTTTTGTCTCAATGATATCTGGGATGAGTTAAAAAATAGTCCAGGTTGCTTAAAAAAACATGGCTGCCAGGGAGCGGGGCATCTTTCCTTAAATGGCTATGTAATTGCTATAGTAAAACCATGTTCGCAATCTACAGACCACAATTATTGTCAGATCATCTAGTACTCCACTTTCAATAACGGTCATGAAACTTGGTCAGAACGTTTGTCTCAATGATGTCTTGGACGAGTTCAAACATAGTTTAGGTTGCTTGAAAAACATGGCTCGATGGGGCATTTTTCCTTATATGGCTATAGTAAAACCTTGTTTACACTCTAGCCAGAAGCCAGAGGCCAGAATTTTTTCCAGATATTCATGAAACTTGGTCAGAAGATTAATCCCAATGATATCTTGAACAAGTTTGAAAAAAAAGGTTTCATTTGGTTGGAAAACATGGCCTCCAGGGGGTGGGCGTTTTGCTTTATATGGCTTTAGTAAAAACTTGTTAACACTCTTAAAGCCACATCTTCTTGAAAGTTTGTCAGAACATTTGCTCAAATGATATCTTGGATGAGTACACAATGGTTCTGGTCTGTAAAAAAACATGTAACCACTTCAGAGGCCACATTTATAGTCCCATCATCATTATACTTGGTCAGAAGATTTGTCCCAATTACATGATGAACGAGTTCGAAAATGGTTCCAGTTGCTTGAAAAACATGGCCACCAGGGTCGGGACTTTTTTCCTTATAAGGCTATGGTAAAAACTTATATACACTCTGAAAGTCACATGCAGTGCTCCAGATAACATGCGTAAAGGCGTAAAAACGAATAAAATTTCTTAAATAACGATTTAGATTTAAAATCTTTGCGTAAAGTTACGCATTGAAAAAATAAAACACGAATTCGACATTTTGGAACGTGCGTAAAACTTCCAGTAGCAAATTATATATGGTAAACATTTCATCCCGGTTCTCAATGAAAACTTACAACTTTAAGTCAACGTCACTTTGCTGTAAGGAAGGGCCACACTTAAGAACGGTCGAAAGGCCAAACAGTCTCGATTCTGTTCTCCTGGTATTACAGGCGAGTCATTACTGTTTATTGTACCTTTTTAATTACACTTATCGAAATTTTTATACACAAGTAATATACAATATACCTATATATACCTATTCAAAATGTCATTAAAATTAAATGTTAAATAAATATTTTTGATATGACTTTAACGGCGACCAAAATGCCATTATGACCTAAGCCGAAGTGTCAGTGACTGTTTTAAATAAAAAATCAAAAGGGCCGACCGAAGCGGTGTATCGAAGCGTGGAAGGCAAAAAAAGCAAGATGAGCAAGATAGATGTGGGGTCTTTTGAGCCAGAAAAAGCTGTCCGATTATGGGAAAGCAAGAAACGGAAAAGAAAGCCAGGCTTTTCCAAGACTATAAACCAAAATGTTGGATTGTTGATGTGTCAAAAACAAAGCATAAAAATTATTTGGTAATATAGTGATTAGAATTAATTTTATAAATAGGGGGTAAAATAAGAATTAATTTTCGAAATAGGGAGTAAATAACAATTTGACCAAATTTTTATCTGGAGCTCTGGTCACATGTATTGTCCAACCATCATGAAACTTGGTCAGAACATTTGTTTTAATGATATCTTGGATGAGATTAGAAAATGGTTCCGGTCTGTTGAAAAACATGGCCACCAGGGGCAGGAAATTTATCCGTTTATGGCTATATTAAGACCTTGTTAGCACTTTTGTTTTTACATTTTACATTAATAGTTCACTCTTCATGAAACTTGGTCAGAAAATTTGTTCTTATGACATCTTGGGCTGCACAGAACATGCCAGTTCCTTTGTACCTCAGGTGAGCGACTTTGGGCCTTTCAGACCCTCTTGTTTTGTTATGCGGCTTCTGTAAAAAGCTGACACTGTATTTGTGTCAAGCCCAATCGTTATCTCTTTCTTCCCATGGTTTAGGTAAGTATCAATATTGTGTCAATATTAACAATAAAGGAGCATGGTCTTCGACTTCAGTAATTTACCATGCATACAAATGCATTGTAATTATACCCCCATTACTGGTAATGGGTGGTATATAGGAGTCACTTTGTCTGTCGGTCTGTCTTTCTCGAAAATTTCATCTGATCTTCACCAAACTTGGTCAGAAGTTGTATCTAGATGATGTCTAGGTCCAGTTTAAATATGGGTCATGCTGGGTCAAAAACTAGGTCACAGGGTCACTTTGTGCATTTTAAACCGAAAGTTTGTCCAGACCATAACTATGTCATTTATCGTTAGATTTTAAAATGACTTGGTACATTTGTTCACCATGATTGGACGGTGTGTCGTGCGAAAGAATTACATCGATATCTCCAAGGTCATGGTCACACTTTGAGTTCAAAGGTCCAATGCTTGTCCGGGCCATAACTTTGTCGATTATTGTCAGACTTTAAAATTATTTGGCACATTTGTTCACCATCATTGAACAGTGTGTCGCGTGAAAAAATTAGGTCGATATCTCCAAGTTCAAGGTCACACTTTGAGTTCAAAGATAAAAAATGGCCATAAATGAGCTTGTCCTGGCCGTAACTAAGTCATTCATTGTGACATTTTAAAATCACTTGGCACATTTGTTCATCATTATTGGACGGTGTGTCGAGCAAAAGAATTACGTCAATATCTCCAAGGTCAAGGTCACACTTTAAGTTTAAAGGTCAAAAAAGGCCATAACTGAGCTTGTCCAGGCCATAACTATGTCGTTCATTGTGAGATTTTAAAATCATTTTGCACATTTGTTCACCATCATTGAAAGGTGGGACGTGCAAAAGAATTACGTCGATATCTCCAAGTTCAAGGTCACACTTTGAGTTCAAAGGTAAAAAATGGCCCTAAATGATCTTGTCCGGGCCATAACTATGTTGTTCATTGTGTAATTTTAAAATCATTTGGCACATTTGTTTACCATTATTGGACGTTGTGTCATGCGAAAGAATTACATCCATATCTCCAAGGTCAAGGTCACACTTGGAGTTCAAAAGTCAAAAATGGCCTTTAATGAGCTTGTCCGGCCATAACTATGTCATTTATCGTGAGATTTTTTAATTTAGTATGCTAAATAGTCTGTGTCAATGCGGCACGTGGGGGTATACGTCATGTGTGTGACAAAGCTCTAGTTATGATTTACTTTCATTTAAAAAAATTCAGCAAGTAGTTTGTTCATGTTGCATTAAATCAAAATTTTAGTTTATGTTTCCTTGGTATTGATAATTAAATAAGAACAGTGCCGGGATGCAGTCAAACATACAGTTTGTGTAAAGCAAAGAAATGTTCCATATGCTAAAAAAAAGAAGCTGAAGTAGTAACAAACTTCATGTGCCAGTGCTTTAACTGGGAACAGCTACCAGATCTTTTCATTTTTACCCACAGCTGATAATAAATCAGTTACCATGGCAGCCGGCTGCTTCTGAAAAACTGAAAATTTGAGGCACCACACAGGAAATTTCACATTTTCATTTTGATGGAGCTCTAAAACCAATATTTCTGTATTCCATAGAATTTAATGTGGCATTTAAAACAGGTCACATACTGAACTTCCCAAGTTTATTCTTCCAGAATAAAACAACACATTTTGTGTAAATTTCTCATGAAGAATGTTATCTAAGTTTAGAAAAGTACGAATATAAAAGAAATTTTTGAGGACGTGGCTAATCAAAGACACACAGGTTAAAAACCTTTTAACCTTATGTGTTGCATGCATGTGGTTGTCATTATATATTGCGCCCAGCAGGATCTAGAGTATTTTGGGCTGTAAGCACAGTAAAAAGTAAAGGCGATTTTCATCTAGACCACTTGGTTTTAATCCTCTTTCTGGAAGCATGTGGTCACCATACTGGAAAGGTGGGGTTATCTATGGGTACTCCAACTTCCCCCCACAGCACAAGACCAAACCAAACTTGGACAATTTTGCAGCTGTAATAACAAATTCAAGTAACTTAGTCAGGTAGGAGTGTTGGGGCACACGTGGGGCACAATCCGGGTACACACTCCGGGTACACACTCAGGGTACACACTCCGGGTACACACTCAGGGTACTCTGGGTACACACTCAGGGTACACACTCTGGGTATACACTCAGGGTACACACTCAGGGTACACACTTAGGGTACACACTCAGGGTACACACTCCGGGTACACACTCAGGGTACACACTCCGGGTACACACTCCGGGTACACACTCCGGGTACACACTCTGGGTACACACTCAGGGTACACACTCAGGGTACACACTAAAGCTACCTCATATACTTCTAAATACACAGGAAAACTATTATAAGTGGTTGTGTTTGGTTCTAGCATTAACCCTTTCCCTCTCAGAAGCAAAGTGAAAACAACTTTGTGCAAACAGCATAAAACCAGAACAGCCTGTGAGTAACTCTCAGCCTGTTCAGGTTTTATGCTGTTTGCTGCTCATCAGTATGTAAGGGTTGGAGATGAAGCCTTGAAAACTTGAATCTAGTGAAAAAGATCTTTAAAGTGATAGTATGGGCATTTTTCGCTGTTTAATTGAGCTGAAAAGAATGAACAGTCCAAAAGAATTAGTTAAAATGTGGTAACTGACCAATTATCTACAACTTACCTTGCTACCAGTTGTTTATAAAAGATAAATATTATTTTCGATATTTTACATGACTTGCCCTGTCCTCTAAGCTGAAATGATACGTAAAACAAAATTGTGTCTTTGTGTAGTATGAACAAATCTGCATGAAAACTACATTTAGACTCACATCTTACATCAATCATTTCTGTCGTCAGTTGTCAAAACGAAAGTAAGGTTGATATTCAAATGGATTATTTTTCTCTCTCCGGGATATTGTTTTAGTATGTTGATGCTGCATTAACAAATAAGTGTTTATGAAGTGAAAACACCAAAAATAAACAAAGGTTGCAATAGACACCTATATACTGTTAGATGCCCATAATATCACTTTAATTGAATTTAACTTTCTAAGGGACTACAAGTGTATGAAAGTAACTAAGTGGTAAAGTGTTAAACCATCAAAATATACCAGTAGAACTAAGCTAGTCTTGGATCCGCCTGGTCTCTTGGCCTGTATATCATGCCAGTTATCAGGCCTACAGATTCTCCTGGGGATACAGCCCACTGCCCTTCTATCTGCCAACTGAGATAGCAGCTTTCAGGCCCAGATAAGAGCCATAGATTAAACACACATTTCTGTTAATTACTCAGATTATACCGGTTTTCATTCTTGCTTCCTCCGCAGTTTGCGAACATTAACCTCTGGCAAGGTTAAATTGTCTTCAAGTGTATTCATGCTACTGTTTAACCCATTTATGCCTAGCGTCTAGAAAAAAGGCCTTGGCAAACAGCGTAGACCCAGATGAGGCGCCGCAGTATGCGGCGTCTCATTTGGGTCTGCGTCTTTTGCTTAAAGGTATTTCTATACGAAATATTCTAAAAAAATAGAAAAAAATATACTAGACATCCCTAATTTTGGAAATAGATTGATCCAATTTAGAAGGATAGGAGAGTCCACCAGGTATAAATGGGTTAAGGATATGCTTCTGAATTATTTTTTTTCTACATTGTTATGATTGATTTGTAAACTTTTACCATTCCAAACAAGAGATGTTGATTTTTTTTAAAGATAATGCAATCCTTAACTAGTGCATCGAAATAATATTAAATTGTAAGCAAATATTTTTTAAATTTAAGTCAAATAAATTTCCATATAATTAAATAATTACACTATAGATGTATTTTATTTTTATGCCCCCTTCGAAGAAGAGGGGGTACATTGTTTTGCACATGTCGGTCGGTCCGTCCGTCGGTCCGCCCACCAGATGGTTTCCGGATGATAAATCAAGAATGTTTAGGCCTAGGATCATGAAATTTCATAGGTACATTGATCATGACTGGCAGATGACCCCTTTTGATTTTCAGGTCACTAGGTCAAGGTCACAGTGACTCGAAATAGAAAAATGGTTTCCGGATGATAACTCAAGAATGCTTAGGCCTAGCATCATGAAACTTCATAGGTACATTGATCATGACTGGCAGATGACCCCTATTGATTTTCAGGTCACTAGGTCAAAGGTCAAGGTCACAGTGAATCGAAACAGTAAAATGGTTTCGGGATGATAACTCAAGAATTCTTACGCCTAGGATCATGAAACTTCATTTTAAGGTACATTGATAATGACTGGCAGATGACCACTATTGATTTTCAGGTCACTAGGTCAAAGGTCAAGGTCACGGTGACCGGAAATAGTAAAATGGTTTCCGGATGATAACTCAAGAACGTTTTATGCCTAGGATCATGAAACTTCATAGGTGCATTGATCATGATTCGCAGATGACCCCTATTGATTCTTAGTTGAAAGTTCAAGGTCACTGTGACCCGAAATAGTAAAATGTTTTCTGGATAATAACTCAAGAACGCTTATTCTTAGGATCATGAAACTTCATAGGTCAAAGGTCACAGTGACTTGAAACAGTTAAATGGTTTCCGGATGATAACTCAAGAATGCTTACGCCTAGGATCATGAAACTTCATAGGAACACTGATCATGACTGGCAGATGACCTCTATTGATTTTCAGGTCACTAGGTCAAAGGTCAATGTTACAATGACTTGAAATAGTAAAATGGTTTCTGGATGATAACTCAAGAACGCTTACGCCTAGGATCATTAAACTTCATATGTACATTGATCATGACTGGCAGATGACCCCTATTAATTTTCAGGTCAACAGGTCAAAGGCCAAGGTAACAGTGACTCGAAACAGTAAAATAGTTTCCTGATAATAACTCAATAATAATTAAGCCTAGGATCATGAAACTTCATAGGTACATTGATCATAACTGGCAGATGACTCCTATTGATTTTCAGGTCACTAGGTCAAAGGTAAAGGTCAAAGTGACAAAAAAGTTTTCACACAACAGGCCTTGACACTAACTTTCTTGACAGGGTACCCGGAGGGAACCCTACTTTCAACTTTTGGTGCCCTCACCCATACTAGGGAGTCCTCTTGTTTCAACACACAGCTACTCTCGGCGTAAGGGCAAATAAGTACAAGAAGCATACTTGTACACATTTTTATTTCCTATATTCAATTCTGTTGCCATTTAAAGCAAAGTGATTTCAATATACTCTCTGCACTGTAGATCGCTTACATCGTCGAAAATCAATATTTACAGCTGACAGACGCTGGCCGCTCATGCTCAGTCGCGTGCTTTAGATTCGCAGTACATTTACGGATAAGATTTTACCGATTTTTTTTTACGCCGCTCTTTAAAAATTGGAGGCACTTTTAAAAATTCAAAAGGTCAATCAAGACAAAGTGGTTCTATAAATTTAGGGTTCCCGGAGGACCACCCAGCTTGAAAGAACTGATGGTCCTCGCCGAAATCTGGGGGCCTCGGGTCCCCGGACCACCGTTAGTTTCGAGGCCTGCACAATGGCTGCCACTACAACTGACAGCTCATATGGGGGGTATGCATGTTTTACAAACAGCCCTCGTTTCTTCATGCATAGTTCCAACATTTGTCTTATGATAGCATGTTTAATATGCAACATGTTTTAGAAAGCTAGTATCAAAGTTCTAGTAGAATGACCAGATCAGGCATTTTCATCTGATGTGTCTAGTTGAATGCCATGTTATACCTATCATGTTTTCACTTTATGATGAGCCAGTGGTAAACAGTTCTTAACCCATTTATGCCTAGCGTCTAGAAAAAAGGCCTTTGCAACCAGCGCTGACCCAGATGAGACGCCGCATGATTCGGGGTCTCATCTGGGTCTGCGCTCTTTGTTTAAAGAAATTTCTGTAAGAACTATTCTAAATATAGAAATAAATATATTAGACATCCCTCATTTTGGAAATAAATTGATCCAATTTAGAAGGATTGGAGAGTCCACTAGGCATAAATGGGTTAATTTTCTTATTATCCCCACGCTTTTTGGAGAAAAAGTGGGGATTATGTGGTTATCTCCGCCGTCTGTCCGTCCGTCCATCCTGGCCACTATCTCCTCCTACACTATTAGCACTAGAACCTTGAAATTTACACACATGGACTAAGCTATGAGCATATGTGCGACTGTGCACTATTTGGAATTTCGATCTGACCTCTGGGTCAAAAGTAATGGGGGTTGGGGTGGTGCTGGGTCAGAGATTTTCTTGGAACCGCGATTCGAAAACGGCTCATAACTACTGTGTCCCTTCAGATATTGCTTTCATATTTAGTATGCATGTGTATTTGGACAACACCTTTCCATGCGCATGAAAATGTTGACCCCTGTGACCTTGAACTTGAGGTCAGCATTCATGTTCAGAAATCTGGGACCATGATTCGAAAAAGACTCATAACTTATGTGGGACCCTTCAGATATTGCTTTCATATTTAGTATGCATGTGTATCCGGACAACACCTTTCCATGCGCATACACATTTTGACCACTGTGACCTTGACCTTGAACTTATCTCCGCCATCTGTCCGTCCGTCCGTCCTGGCCACATTCTCCTCCTACACTATTAGCACTAGAACCTTGGAACTTACACACATGGAAGCCATGAGCATATGTGTGACAGTGCACTATTTGGAATTATGATGTGACCCCTGGGTCAAAAGTTATGGGAGTTGGGTTTGGGCCGGGTCAGAGATTTTCACTCATTTGTTTAGGTTATTTTACATTCACTTCTTCATTTCCACATCGATTTACTTCAAATTGATACTGAACATCTCTTATGAAAATACCGTCAATCTCAACTATGCATGGCCCCATTACCTACCCTGGTGCACCCCTATGTCAAACATGCGGCGTGGGGATAGGCGTCGGCCACTGCCGTGCCATTTCTAGTTAGTTATAAAATTGTCATGTCACCACATTGTCAAGCTGATGGGAAATGATCATGTCTCCACATTATATTCTGATATGCCCAGCTGTCGGTAAATGACACAGTATTTCCATTATGTCAAGTAACTATGCAAATGGTCATGTCTTCCTATAATGTCAAGTTGATAGTAAATCAGCTTGTCACTGCAATTGTCAGATTGCTAGAAAATGGACATGTCTGATCATAATGTCAAGGCCAAGGGTAATAAAGATGTCCTGTTTGAATGTTCAGTTGTTATCCCCTGCCAAAGGCGGAGGAATATAGACTTGGCCTTGTCCGTCTGTCAGTATATCTGTCAGTCCGTCAGTCTTTAAGTCCGTCTGTCACAAAACTTTTTAGGGCTATATCAGAACCTATGTAAGATATTACCATGAAACTTCATGGGTCTATAGATATCAATTAGGACAAGTGCCATGCTCAAGAACCATAACCCTGCACTTTCTTTAATAAAGTTGTTATCCTTTTTTGTATGATGAAACTTTTCAGAGCTATATCTCAGATACCTTGAAGATTTCAACATGAAAATTCATGGATGAATTCAAATTATTGAGGAGAAGTGCCATGCTAAAGAACCATAACCCTTCACTTTCTTAAATAAGAGTTATTGCTCTTTGATGTTTTTGTATGCTGGAACTTTTCAGGGCTATATGCCAGATACGATACAACATTTCATCAAGAAACTGCATGGGTGTTATAGATATCAATGAGGAAAATTGCAATTTATAAAAACAATTACCCTACACTGACTTAATTGCTACCTGTTCATTATTACCGTGCACTTAATGCTTATACTGTATATCAAGGGATTTGCACCGATCCATAAATAAAGTTTATCTGGCAAGGGATATCAATTCAATGAATTTGCTTGTTTATAAATGTTGTTTAAGCTGAAAGTCGGAAAAAAAACTAATAAATGTTGGATGCACTGGGTCAAAAAGCACATTACCTCATTGCCAGGCTTTCCACTCCAATCATTATCAACTATGGTGCTCTGCCTGTGAAGTCCCCCTGGGCTGGTAGAATGCCTGGATGAAGTACAACTCCAGCTTCTGGAAGTCATCCTGTCCTGTTGTGACCAGCCAACTACAAGCCAACTAAGATAGCCTCATCTGCTAAAGTTGGGCAAAGGAGACCAAGGTGATGCATGGAAGCAGTGTAAAGGACCTGAAGCCCATGCCATCTTTGCGTGGAGAGCCATTGTGTTTGTCTGAGCATTGACAAGAAAAAGAAAGACCCTCCTATTAATCAATCAATTTATTTGCTACATTCATACTGAGCCCAGAAGTAACCAATATCTTTAGTCTTCAGTCATGATGGGTATTTTGACTGTGGGTCAACTTTCATAGGTGTGGGTTTATCATCGGCTTTCAAGGAGGCTCATGATAATGAAGGAACTTAATGTGGTTTTGCTTTCCCATGAAGTACCCCAAATGTAGACTATGGGATGATTGTTGAGATTTAATAAGCCATGAAAAGGTATATTGAGTGCCAAGAAAACCCATTAAATACTGAGCTTGGTTGGCCATTTATCTTTGGTTGAATCATATGTCTGTTGTGGTATGGCCTATGCCCTTGATAGAGTTCACCTTTGGTGTAATTCTGAAAACTTGTGAACATTTAAAACATAAAAACGTTTTGTGTGTTGTTTAATTAATGCAATTAATGATGTTTCTTTTGCTAACATTTAATAACAATTAAGAATTTTTTTCTTCACCAGCAAGATTGTTAAGGTCACTAAGACAAAGTATTTTTAAATACTTTTGAAGCAGTATTACTTTGATATTATAAAACATTAGAAAATAAACCTGACTAGGTATTTTGAAACCAAATGTATAAATTATAATCTTTATTGTCAGATTATTATTCAAACATTTTCTTTCGAGCCCTGAATTAATTCTATATTAACTCTAATAAAAACAATTTGAAATGTGTTTTATTTGGGCAAAAAGGCTTTTTAAGTGCAACGTATTCGCTCATCTATCATTTAAAATCCATGTCAGCATATACATGATAAGCCTCTGAAAAGATTAATGTTTCATAACACTCCATGATATTGGAATAGACCATGATAAAACTGGAAATCTCAATGATATTATTTTTAACTGATTGGATTTTTTCCAAAGCTTGGCAATTTTAATCCACAATAAGTCTGTGAATTCCAGACCAGTTGATATAATTCCACTATAAATGTGTATTGATAACACTCAGCAGTTGGATTCAATTGATGTCTCGGAACTCATCTGCACTTGATAATTATTGTGCAGCCATTTTTCAGTAATATTTATGTTAACCCTTTACCACTTAGATACGTATTTTCACGCATGTGTAGTTCCTTAGATAGTTATATTTATATTTAGACCTTTCTTACTAGATTCAAGTTTTAAAGGCTTCATTTCCAACCCTTAGATACTGATGAGCAGCAAAAAGCAAAAAACCTGAACAGACTGTGAGTTACTCGCAGGCTGATGTGTTTTTATGCTGTTTGCACATAGCCATTTTCACTTTGCTTATAAGTGTGAAAATGTTATGGTATATTTTCATTTTCTCTTGTACAATTGCTTTACACACATTCATGGTATCACATGTTCATAATTATGCCCCCCTTCGAAGAAGAGGGGGTATATTGCTTTGCTCATGCCGGTCGGTCAGTCGGTCGGTCGGTAGGTCGGTCGGTCGGTCCGTCCACCAGGTGGTTGTCGTATGATAACTCAAGAACGCTTGGGGCTAGGATCATGAAACTTCATAGGTACATTGACCATGACTCGCAGATGACCCCTATTGATTTTGAGTTCACTAGGTCAAAGGTCAAGGTCACGGTGACCCGAAATAGTAAAATGGTTTCCGGTTGATAACTCAAGAACGCATACGCTTAGGATCATGAAACTTCATGGGTAGATTGATCATGACTCGCAGATGACCCCTATTGTTTTTGAGGTCACTAGGTCAAAGGTCAAGGTCACGGTGACCCGAAATAGTAAAATGGTTTTCGGATGATAACTCATGAACGCATACGCTTAGGATCATGAAACTTCATGGGTAGATTGATCATGACTCGCAGATGACCCCTATCAATTTTGAGGTTACTAGGTAAAATGTCAAGGTCACGGTGACCCGAAATAGTAAAATGGTTTCCGGATGATAACTCAAGAACGCATACGCCTAGGATCATGAAACTTCATGGGTAGATTGATCATGACTCGCAGATGACCCCTATCAATTTTGAGGTCACTAGGTCAAAGGTCAAGGTCACGGTGACCCGAAATCGTAAAATGGTTTCCGGATGATAACTCAAGAACGCATACGCCTAGGATCATGAAACTTCATGGGTAGATTGATCATGACTTGCAGATGACCCCTATTGTTTTTGAGGTCACTAGGTCAAAGGTCAAGGTCACGGTGACCTGAAATAGTAAAATGGTTTTCGGATGATAACTCAAGAACGCATACGCCTAGGATCATGAAACTTCATAGGTACATTGATCATGACTCGCAGATGACCCCTATTGATTTTGAGTTCACTAGGTCAAAGGTCATGGTGACCCGAAATAGTAAAATGATTTTCGGATGATATCTCAAGAACGCTTTTGCCTAGGATCATGACACTTCATAGGTACATTGATCCTGACTCGCAGATGACCCCTATTGATTTTCAGGTCACTAGGTCAAAGGTCAAGGTCACAGTGACAAAAATCGTACTCACACAATGGCTGCCACTACAATGGACAGCCCATATGGGGGGCATGCATGTTTTACAAACAGCCCTTGTTACAATTTGCTTAATTGATCATTTGTATTCATGTTAAGTATGAAAATCATCCCAGATCGTATTTTCATTAGCAACTAAATTACTGTACAATTTATTGCAAGCATCTGCCAGATACAGCAATATTGTATTCATTTTCTTCACGTCTCTGATGTGCCTGAGTTAATTTATGAATTTACTTAACTCATTTCATCGTTTGGATACAGCATTTTGCTTTAAAATCTATTTTCGTTCCTGTTCTGGTTATCAACCTTGGAATCATAAACCAGAAGAAATTAGTGGGCTTTTCTGTAAGCTTGCCAACATTTACCTTCCAGACCTGTACACTCATCCTTTCACAAGTTGCATAAGGAAAATTAAAGCGCTGAGAGCATACTTGTAAATGACAAGTCATCAGGTGGTACTTTAAGCTAGTGCAATCATTTCTTTTAAATAGCAATGTTCTTATATAATATGTTTCTATGTAATGTACTTTGCGTCTACGATTGAATGCTTGTCTTTTCGATTGTGCTGAAGACAGACAATGAAAAACTTCAAAGGGAACGAATCTTGGTAAATAATTGAACACAATGTGCCATTTTTATTATATTCTAAATGACTTCAGTTCATTTTAGTGACTACATTAGCCGAATGTTACTGGAGGTGTCTCTGTGAGCATCAGAGGCATGCTCTTAACCCTTTCCCTCTCAGAAGCACAGTGAAAATGGCTATATGCAAACAGCATAAAACCAGAACAGCCTGCAAGTTACAGGGCTCGAATTTAACTTTTTTTTTCTACTTGCAAAACATTGCGAGCAGCTTTAATACCAACTCGCAAAATCAAAAACATTCTCGCAAATTTTGCTGGAAACATAATTTAATTTCGTTTTTTTATTCAACAGTTAACTTTGCTTTATCTTTCGTATTGTTATTACCATCTGTGGGCAAAAAGAAACTAGTTATTTTTCGCTTCGACGCCATGTCTGTTCAAGTTCAATGAACACGTGTGAATTAGTCGACTGTTTAACGTTCTTTGCACCAATACCATCCTCGTATATGTACTATAAGTATACTAGTCTATATACAAGGTGCGCGCTTCCGCATACGGGTATTAGGACGTTCTTTGACCTATGATTAAGCGTTCAGGACGTCGAACGCATTTAGCAATATTACTTTTTTTCACTATTTCTTTACTCGCAAAAAATTACTAGTGGCTTAAAACTTAACTCGCAATCGGTATTTTTCACTCGCATTTTGCGAGTGTGCGAATGTTAATTTCGAGCCCTGAGTTACTCTCGCAGTCTGTTCCGGTTTTATGCTGTTTGCTGCTCATCAGTATCTAAGGGCTGGAAATGAAGCCTTTAAAACTTGAATCTTGTAAGAAAGGTCTTCAATTAAATTTATTCTAAGGGACTACACATGTGGGAAAATACGTATCTATTAAAGTGGTAAAGGGTTAAGTTTATATTTATGTAGACAATAATAATGACGTTGGGTGAATGAATTACAATTCTGCCCATTGAAAAACATGGCTGCCAGCGTTAGGACTGTTCTTTTGAAACATAATTTGGGAAACCTTGTGAGCACTTACTGCTTAGAACAGTTTCGTTACTTGCAAGAGTCTTAGGTTAGCCCTTAGGATATTTAACTCTCTTAATTGTTGGTGTGGATGGGTAAGAGTTGAATCTTAGGCAAGCACTACAGCATTTGGTCCTCTTGATTGTTGTTGTGTTTGCGTGGTTGGTTGGGAAATTTTTTCAGATGAGCCCAAGGGCTTCTCTCTCTCTCTTGATTATTGTTTCATGTGTCGGTGGAGGTTTAGTCTTAGGTAATTCCAACGGCATTTGACCCTCTTGATTGTTGATGTGTATTTGTGGATGGGTGGGAGCATAGTCTCAGGTGAGCACTTAAGGCCTTTAGCTCTTGTGTTTGTTTTTGTGTATTTGTTGTTGTATGTTAGTTTAGTCTTAGGCGAGCCTTAAGCCCTCTTGATTGTTGTGGATGGCTGGGAGTTTAATTTTGCAGAAAGGGATGTTATTATGCCCCCCTTCAAAGAAGAGGGGGTATATTGCTTTGCACATGTCGGTATGTGGGTCCGTCCACCAGGTGGTTTCCGGATGATAACTCAAGAATGCATAGGCCTAGGATCATGAAACTTCATAGGTAGATAGATCATGACTTGCAGATGACCCCTATTGATTTTGAGGTCACTAGGTCAAAGGTCAAGGTCATGGTGACCCGAAATAGTAAAATAGTTTCCGGATGATAACTCAAGAACGCATATGCCTAGGATCATGAAACTTCATAGGTAGATTGATCATGACTCGCAGATGACCCCTATTGATTTTCAGGTCACTAGGTCAAATGTCAAGGTCACGGTGACCCGAAACAGTTAAATTGTTTCCGGATGATAACTCGAGAACGCTTTTGCCTAGGATCATGACACTTCATAGGTACATTGATCATGACTCGCAGATGACCCCTATTGATTTCAGGTCACTAGGTCAAAGGTCAAGGTCACAGTGACAAAAAACATATTCACACAATGGCTGCCACTACAACGGGCAGCCCATATGGGGGGCATGCATGTTTTACAAACAGCCCTTGTTTTTTTTTATTAAAGAATATCTAATAAATGACCACCACACCCTCATTCTATACCCCCCCCCACCCCCCCATCCCAAAAAAATATTTTTTATGCCCCCGGAAAGGTGGCATATAGCAGTTGAACTGTCTGTCAGTATGTCAATCAGTCTGTCTGTCCGTCCAAATAAAACTTTGACATTGGCCATAACTTTTTCACTTTTGAAGATAGCAACTTGATATTTGGCATGCATGTGTATCTCATGGAGCTGCACATTTTGAGTGGTGCAAGGTCAAGGTCATCCTTCAAGGTCAAATGTCAAATATATGGCGTCTGTCGGTTCGAAAACTGTTATTCTATTTATCATGCCACATATATTTCTTCTTATGCCCCCGGTAGGGTGGCATATAGCAGTCGAACTGTCCCTCAGTCCATCTGTCAGTCTGTGCGTCCGTCGGAAAAACTTTAACATTGGCTGTATATTTTGCAATATTGAAGATAAGAACTTGATATTTTACATGCATGTGTATCTCATGAAGCTGCACAATTTGAGTGGTAAAGTGTCAAGGTCAAGGTCATCCTTCAAGGTCAAAAGTGAAAAAATTCAATCCAAGGGAAGTAATAAGCTTTAAAAGTGAGATTTCTAAACCTGCCAAATGATATATTGAAATTTATTTTATTTCAAAGCAGCGCAATAGGGGGCATTGTGTTTCTGACAAACACATCTATTGTTATTTTATGCTTTTTTGCATCGTTTATTCACACTGTAAAAGAGTTTTAAGTGGAGAATTTGGGTGGAATAATGACGTCATTTCGTAAAACAATGACTTGATTTCACAGTAAAACAGATTGACTGACAGATATTCGAGGTCACGTGGTCAACAAGCCTGATATCTTTTGGGTTATTAGTTTAACTGGTCATCAGGCTGATTTAAAGACATGTGACAGGATAAATATAAATTATGAAGTGGTTATAAACTTATAAATATCTGGCAAAGAAGATTAAATGTTTGAACATCAAATGTAACTAGGACAAATGCAACTGCCATGTATCAGAAAGCATGTACCAGTTGTTAAAATAAGAATATCATTTAACAGCAATTTGCATGTATGCATGGCGAATATTCCCTTCTTTATAGATCATTACATCATTGTATTAACTGTCAATTTTTAGCTCCACTGGCCAGAGGCCAGCGGGGCTTATGTCATGGTCCTGTGTCCGCTGTGCGTGCGTGTGTCTATGTGTGCGTGCTTTAACTTTTTCTTTAAACATCTTCTCCTAAACAACAAGTCCAATTCTGATCAAACTTCTCACAAATGTTCCTGGGGTGAACCTCTATCAAAGTTCAAATAATGCCCCTGGGGTCAAATTTTACCCCGCCTCGGGGGTCAATAAATTGAACATATGCTTATATAAAGCCTATTTTGTGCAAACTTTAAAAATCCTCTTGTCCATAGTCGTAGCGCCTAGGGCTACCAAATTCGGTATGTAGTGACATCTAATAGTTCTCTACTTAGTTTGTTCAAATTATGCCTCTGTGGTCAATTTTTACCCTGCCCCGGGGGTCACAAAAATGAACATACGCTTAAATAAGGCCAATTTTGTGCAAACTTTAAAAATCTCTTGTCCATAACCGTATGGCATAGGGCTACCAAATTTGGTATGTAGTGACATCTAATGGTCTTCTACCAAATATGTTTAAATTAAGCCCCTGGGATCAAATTTAACCGTTCCCCAGGGGTCACAAAATTGAACATAATAAATGCATGTATTGGGCCAATTTTGTGCAAACTTTACAGGGCCCTCTCTTGCCACCTGGGGAAGCCACCCACAGCCCCCATGAGGGGTAAATTTCGCGCCAATTATCTTTTATAGGGAAATTTTTTACTTAGTTTCTTATTGAATGAATTTTTGTGTACATGTTTGCACTATATCCATTGCTTTTTTAAAATTAAGTATATTTGACACTCATATTCGACTATAGTGTAATGATGTATTATAAAGTGAATGTCAATATAATAAAAGGTGAAATTTCTGTTGATCCAGCAGTATTTCTCTCCTATTGTACACACATTCATGGTCCTTTATTAATGGCAATATACCATTATCAGTGCATATATTTTAAAGACACATTTTCTTCTCTCATCTCTTAACTAGTCAGCGAATATGTTTGTTTTTAATTTAAAATATAAACTGTGGGATAAAAACAATATTACATTACTTTATAAGGAATTGTGAATAAAATAAATTCTGGTGAAAAATACAGATATTCATTACTTTATTAATAAAACGAACGAAAATTATTTTCAACAATCACATGTTAACAATGAAGATGCCGCTGTCGCCGATGCAAGTGTTTGACAGTTTTGTGTTACATGATTTTGCACAGAATCATCATCTATCTCCATAGACTGATCATTTGATGACGCGGACGTGGTTTGGGCTATATTAATTCGATCAAGTTCAGTTTGTTTAAAGAGAATATCTATTATTTTGCATGATGAAATTGTTTTTTTTTGTAAGCTTTCTGCAGTAAGAAAAGAATTGTGTGACATTTTTTCCCGGAATAGGTGTCGACGTATAAATCATGCAGGTGCGCGAAACGTAATATTTCCCGTCTACGATACGATTAGGCTAGAAAACATTAACAGTATCTGTTCAGCGTTACGGGTTTTGTGTATTTTTTTTTGTTTTGATTTTTTTTTCAAGGGGGAATTTTTTCCACAAGATAGGGGAAAAAAGTATACTTTTTCATGGGGGAAGCCGCCGATATTCCGAGGTAAAAAGGGCCCTGCTTAAAAAAAAAATTCTTGTCCATAACCATTGGCCTATTTCTATCAAATTAGGTATGTATTAAAATCTTAAAGTTCTCTACTAAGTTTGTTCAAATTATACCCCTGGGGTCAAATTTGACCCTGCCCTGGTGGTCACAAAAATGAACATATGCTTAAATTAAAGGTCTATTTTGTGCAAAGTTTAAAAATCTTCTTGTTCATAATTATAGAGAATAGGGCTACTAAATTTGGTATGTAGTGACATCTAATAGTCCTCTACCAAATTTGTTCAAATTATTCCCCTGGGCTTAAATTTGACACTGCCCGGGGGTCGAAAAAACTGAGCATATGCTTACGTTCCATAACCGTAGGGCCTAGGGCTACCAAATTTGGTAGGTAGTGACATCTTATAGTTCTCTACCAAGTTTTTCAAATTATGCCCCTGGGGCCAAATTTATCCCTTTAAGGCTCCCATTAAAAAGTTGTTTAAGAAAATTTGATATGTCAAAAAACATGGCCACAGGAAGTTGAACTTTGCATGTTTATGCGTGTTTGCTATTTATTCAGTATGGGATGAATAAACTATTTTCATCTCAAACTAAAAGTTTATCGAAATACACTTGGAATAACTTTTTAATTATAAGAGATAAATGCATACATGTCGAGCGTGAAAGGTAAACGAACATGTTAACTATCCATAAATGTTAACCCTTTACCAAATGACACATTTTGGACTGCCCCAAATTGAAAGAGATTGCAGACGAGAAATAATATTGTAAAGGACTATTTAAAAAGTGGCTGAGTGGGATAAAAATCATTGTGATAAAAGGAGAAATTGCTCATAATGAGCAATTTCTCCTTTTTGAAACCGGAAGTCCTGTTTTCAAAACGAAAACAAACTCTTCAGAAGGAGGTATGGTCTATTGGAACGTCAGAATGAAAAAGTAAAGGAAAGTTAGGTCAAGCTAATTGTTTGTCATGATATCTCTTTAAACCTCACGCCATATACAAGTCGTGTTGCCATGATCGCAACAGCTTGATGAATTTAATTCAAATTTTTGTCTCATAAACATTTACTTTGTTAAACAAACAACCTCTACAAAGTTATCATTCCTACTGCCTTTCGGCACCTCATGAACCTGAACCAAAAAAACTTGTAACTTTATGTTTCCTCAGGCAAATATCTTCTTTGTACAATTAACAATTTCTTCACCACATTAACAATCCTGCTACACTCACTAATGCCTCAAGAATGAAGTAAAGTTCAGGTGATCTACCTCATTAGATATTTTGCATATGTCATGAACTATATAAGAAACAGAAACTTTGAAACCAACATACACTTTTTGGAATTTAATGTAAAAAGATTCATGATTGAATGAATGAACTTTTATTCATCTTGTAGAACATGCGTAAATTTGATCTTTAGCATCTAAAAATATGTGAAATAGAAAAAACGTCAATATCTTTTGGAGAGATAAATGTACCTACACAATAAGCAAAGGACCTGTGCGACAATTCCCGGGCTTTTTAGTCTGTTTAGTTAACACCGTTGTAACATTTTCCATATATAAAAATGCTCACCTTTCCAATATTAAGAACCCAGTGGGACGAGGGATAGAAAGAGACAGTCACATGCTTGAGTACATTTCAACCCATGCGCATTGCACGCTTTTGTCGCATAAAAAAAACAGTGGAGCGATTCAGGGCAATCATGGCCCTCTTGTTAATACTGTATGGGGGAAAGGATCTGATATTGTAATAAAATTTGTTTATGTTAGAACCTGCTTAATATTATCATTATACTTCCATGTTCATAACATGTCATTTATTAGAGCAATTAAAAATGTGGTGTTTTAAAAAATTTGGTTTAAAGGTTTTATCTATACAGCTTCGTTGGTACAGTTTAAACTCAAGTAATCAAAACACACATTACCCAATAGTCATGTGACAGTATACATAGTTACACTGTAAACCTCTATCATACAAGCGCCATTTGACGGTTAACTTGGGTGCTGTTCAGTTAGAAATTTTATATCACTTGTCTATGTTTAATAACATTGTGTGGGTGTGTGTAAAACATATGCTTGGACATAACTATTTCAAGTTATTTCAGATTGTAAAATCTTGTTTGTTGAAAGTGAATTAACAAAATGGCGACATCTGGAATTTCTAGAAATTCTGATTATGTATTATTGTTGTACAATCTGCGAAACAGAGCGGTCTGTAGAAATAGATGCAGATTTTTACTGTGAAAAATGTCTTAAATACTTCTGCAGAACATGTATAAACTCCCACAGACAGCATGGTTGGTGGTTTTATAAAAAATATCCTTATGGAAAGGATAAAATAAGGAAGTGGCCACTTTCTAAGAAGATGGAGACTTCTCTTTTAATATGCATCATACACAAGGGTGAAAAGTTAACAATGTTCTGCCCGGACCACAATCATCTGTGCTGCTCTAAATGTGTTGAGCTTAATCACAGGTAGCTAAAATTATTGTTTATTTTATATCAGTATAAATTACTGCATTGTATAATTCAATTATCATCATCCATTTTAATTTGTTTGGATTATTGTAATATTAGTTATATAAGTATTTCCAAATCAGTGCATGTGAACAATTTGTTGTTCAGATTTAATTTGTTAATTTGTGTTTGTTAATAAATAACTCTTCAATGGTTCAAGTATATGAATCACAAGATATTGGCCATATTTCAGCAAAAAAACATAGTGTAAAAAGTCCTTCACTGAAATGACTAAATTATAAACTCTTTCTTTGTTGTTTCAAGTCAAAATGGTAAATGCAATAATCATGATGGACCTAAAGCTGTGACAATCAACAGTTAATAAACAGTACATTTCTCATAAATAATGTAATGACTCCAATGCCGCAATGCGAGCTTTGTTTCAGAAAAAACCTTTAATCAACCTGCCTGTGTAATGTCTGATGCATGTATTCCTTTACCCAATGTACATGTATGAAGGATAGGTCACACTTAATGGCTGAATGTTTGAGCCTGCATTTTTTAACTCACTTGAGCTTATAACCTGCTCATGGTGAGCTTTTCTCAGCCTGATCTCTTTATGTTGATTGTTCGTTGTCTGTCCAACAATTAGCTAATGAAAACTATAGAGGCGCCACATGTATTGCCCAATATTCATGGGACTTGGTAAGAACATAAATTGCCTCTATGATATTTCTGCCAAATTTGAAACTGGGCTATGTGAGATAAAAAATGTAGGTCACATAGTCAAATTGAAAAAAACAACAGTTTTTCAACTCTATACAACAAAAGCATTGTTCGCATTCTTTCTTTAATGTGCCGAACTGTCGTACCTGACCAAAGTTTTTAAAACAGGTCCGATTGAAAATGCTTTGTTGTCGGTTCACATGTCCAGTAAATAATTAAAGAGCAAAAGTTTATTTATTTCATAGAATTAAAACATGAAACTAAAAAGCAAGCTTGAATGAAATATGAGCAGTACAAATTACCTTGTTTTTTGTTAACAGTCATGAAATGTTACTGCACATGCGCACCGAACACTTTCTCCTATGCAAGTAAATGTGTCAATAGTTTTTACTGTTAAACCAAAACACGTTCTGCAACTCAGATCGTTGTATTCGGGTATTTACAGTTGGTTTTGATATTAATTTACGCTTAACAGTGCTTTTTCATTGATTTTTATATCTTTGTGGTTGGTTTGTTTATATTTGTAGTTTAATTCTGAGTTTTCATATAATTTCCAGACCGGGAAATGTATGTTACTGAAATATTGTAAATACCTTGAATTGCTTTAAAAGCTTAGTCTGTAAAATTATGTAATTACTAGCAACATGTGTTAAATTGTTTGAGGTACTTCATTGAGTCCTTTCACGTATAAAGGTTTTTATGTAGAAATAATTTATTTACATCCTTCAGTCATTGTGACACCTAACTATCAGCATCAGTGAAAACATTGGTGTTCACAGAAATGTGCATGCCAGTATACAATTACTGAATTTTGAATTGAAAACTTGCATTGTCTTTAACTTCATTTTGGTTTAAATATTTTTTTTAAGAATACTGTGATTGTGTTGTGATTTGTTAGTGTTAATTGTTCAGTGCTGTGTTTATTTTTCATTTCATTTTTATGCCCCCGGAGGAGGGCATATAGTGATCGCACTGTCCGTCTTTCTGTCCGTCACACTATGCGTTTAGGTTTCGAAAAATGCTCATTACTTCTATGTCGCTTCAGATGTAACCTTCATTTTTGGTATGCATGTGTATAATTATGGACAAGGCTTTTCCATACGCCACAACATTTTGACCCCTGTGACCTTGACCTTGAACTTAGGGTCCTTATTTAGGTTTCGAAATATGCATTTATGTTTCGAAAACTTCTATCAAAGCGTTTATAGGGGGCATATGTCGTCCTATGGTGACAGCTCTTGTCCCAATAATCATTATGTCAATAAATTTGAGTTGATGACGTGATGTATAGGTCTTATGAATCCCAGTCTGGTCGTACATTTTTTTTTAAGTCAACAGGACCCAATGTCCTGTGACCTTTAAATACTTTTGGGAATGTCTGATTTGACCGATCTTCATTAAGATTTTTTCAGAATATTTTTATGCCCCCCTTCGAAGAAGAGGGGGATTATTGTTTTGCACATGTCGGTCCGTCCGTCGGTCTGTCTGTCGGTCCGTCCACCAGATGGTTTCCGGATGATAACTCAAGAACGCTTAGGCCTAGGATCTAGAAACTTCATAGGTACATTGATCATGACTGGCAGATGACCCCTAATGATTTTCAGGTCACAAGGTCAAAGGTCAAGGTCACAGTGACTCGAAATAGTAAAAAGGTTTCCGGATGATAACTCAACAATGCTTAGGCCTAGGATCATGAAACTTCATTGATCATGACTGGCAGATGTCCCCTTTTGATATTTCAGGTCACTAGGTCAAATGTCAAGGTCACAGTGACACAAAACGTATTCACACAATAGCTGCCACTTCAACTGACAGCCCATATGAGGGGCATATATGTTTTACAAACAGCCCTTGTTTTCTAATGATATAGCTGGAAAGAGGGACATGCTTCTGACATGCCGATGGTGATACCTTGCAAACACTACACATCACATTAAAAGATCACCTGAGCACAACATTCTCATGGTGAACTTTTGTGATCAAATTTTGTCCATGTTTTGTCGCCCCTTGTTCATCATCAACATTTGCCTTTTGAACACCCAAGGATGGCATTTGTTGGCAAATCTTCATAAAACTCGTTCAGAACATTTTGTCATAATGATATCTTGGCCACGTGTTAAGTCTGGTCATGTGAGGTAAAAACTAGGTTACATGAAAGAACAATCTTGTGAACACTCTAGAAGACATATTTATTGCCCATTTTGTTATGAAACTCTTTGTCAGAACATGTGTCCAAAGTATAAACCTAATATATTTAAAACTGGGTCATGTATGGTTCAAACTAATAGTTTGTAAGACACAATTTAAAAGAACACTCGAGAGGCCACATTAATTGTCAATTGAAACTTAGTAACAGCATTAATCCTATTAAAATCTTAGACATATTTCATACGTCCTGAAAGCTCAAGAAGAGTAATACTGTATCAGATATTTAGTCCGACAACCATTTGCCAGATCAATACATATACATGTAATCACTTAAACATGTTCGTGGTCTATCACAGCAAACATACTTTTGTATTGAAATCCATGTCAGGGGACATAACATTATGCATATATTTTATACAAATTAATACAAACTTACACTATGCATATTATTGGTAAAAACAAATCATTTGTTAATGTACGAATCACATTACTCACATGTATTGTCAAATCTTCATGAAACTTGGTAATAACATTTATTCCAATGATATCAGTGGATCAGTGAAGTTCGAAACTGGTCCTGTTGGATGTAAAACTAGACCATTACGTGAAATTGAAGAATAGGTTTGTTAATATATTTCAACTTGTAGTTAACATTTATTTCACATTGTTTTCATGACACTTAGTAATATTTGTCCCAATCATATCTCAGACTAGATCAAACTTGGGTAGGGTGAAAAACTAACTCACAAGGTCAAACTGAAAAAAACTCTGATAAAACTCTAGAGTCCACACTGATTGAATAATCCTCGTGAGAGATTTGTTCCAATGATATCTCAGCGGATTTGAAAACTGTAGAAGTAATAACATTTGTCCAAGTTCAAAACTAGGTCACTAGGTAATATAAAAAGAAAAGACTATGAATACTGTAGAAGTAGTATATGTTTCCTCAATAATATTGACACTAGCTTAAAATTGATTTAAGTGATTTCTTCGCAAAATAAGATATTATTTATATCTTATTTTGGTGCGGGCAGTTTTGCTTATGTTGCCATAGTAAAATCAGTTTTACACTAAAGAAGTCACATGTGTGACCCACTTTTAATGAAACTTGCTCAACACATTGAAAGAGTGTGATATCATGATATGTGTTCTGAATAAAAAGCTAATTGTGTTTTGTTTTATAAAAAATGACCACCAGAGGCAGTTTTAATCACCATACCAGGAAGTGATATTGTAATCACCCTTTGTCAGGCGTCCGGTGTAGTTGGTGTGCAGCATGAAGTGTTAGGTGTCCGATTTGCACCGTTTTGTTACCACTCTTGATGCAACATGTGTAATGTATTATCGATGAAACTTGGTCGGAACGTTTATCTAGACAATATTAAGGCCAAGTATGAATCTGGTTCATGTGCATACAAAACTCCATCATTGAATACGCTTGAAATCAGTGCCAGACAATAGTAAAGCCAAGTATGAATCTGGTTCATGTGCATACAAAACTCCATCATTGAAAACGCTTGAATTCAGTGCCAGACAATAGTAAGGCCAAGTATGAATCTGGTTCATGTGCATACAAAACTCCATCATTGAATATGCTTGAAATCAGTGCCAGACAATATTAAGGCCAAGTAGTATGAATCTGGTTCATGTGCATACAAAACTCCATCATTGAATACGCCTGATATCAGTGCCAGAACTTCACGTTGCATGCAGCACAACCATGTTTATGAATCCATTACAAATCAAATCGTTGGCTAAGAATGCAGGCTTATTAAATAAAGTAATTCCGATGTTTTTCACATTGCCATTAACCACATAAAACTTGTCTTTTATGCATTAGTTGAAATTCTTCTGAAAAATGGTTTTTAAAAGTTATATGGAAAAAGCACGACTTACCGGTGTGTTTACATCCATTAACATCAATATGTTAACCCCATAAAGCCATGTTATCCTGCATCCTGAATATGTGTCAAGGCTGAGTTCAAATGTTTGTGTCATGTGCGTGTAGAAAGTAGATTAGCAGATGAACAATAACAAATCATTTGTGCCACTACAGAGACCAGATTTCATGACTCAATCTGGACAAAACACAGAATGTGTATGTTCACAATATCTAGGCCAAGTCTGAAAGTAGATCACATGGTCTAGAAACAATGTCACCAGGTCAAATCTTTCACTAAATTCTTACCACTCTAGTGGCAACATTTATGACTCCTCCTTAATGAAACTTGATCATAGTGTTTTTGTTGACAATACAATTTCAATTTCTGCCCCCTGATGTTGAAGTACAAAGCCACAGAAACAGTGCTTTTTATTCGCACGACCATTTGTCCTTCACTTTCTGGCTGTCATGTTTCTTTTTAGTTCACCTGAGCACAACATGCTCATGATGAGCCTTTGGGATTGCTTTTTGTCTGTTGTGCGTCGTGCGTCATCAACATTTTGCCTTGTGAATACTCTAGAGGCCTTTATTGTCCGATCTTCATGAAACTTGGTCAGAACACTTGTCCCATTGATACCTTGACTGAGTTCAAAACTGGGTTAAAAACTAGGTCACTAGGTCAAAAAAAGAAAAACCTTGTGAACACTGTAGAAGTCGCATTTGATGCAAAATCTTCATGTAACTTTGTCAAAATGTTTGTCTAAATCATATGTTAGTTGAGTTTAAAAATGGTTTCAGTCCATTAAAAAACATGGCCGCCAGTGGGCGGGGCAGTATTCCTTATATGGCTTTAGAGAAACCTTTAGAACACTCTAGAAGTCACAATTTTTGCCCAATCATCATGAAACTTGGTTGAAACATTGGTTTTATTGATATCTCGGACAAGTATGAAAATGGTCCAGATCGATGAAAAAACATGGCCACCAGGGGGCGGGGCATTTTCTCAATATGTATATAGTGAAAACATGTGAACACTCTAAAAGTCACATTTTTGGTCCAATCTTCAGGAAATTTGGCCAAAACATGTGTTTTCTGGATATGACGGTTGAGTTTGAAAATGCTTATGTTTACTTGAAAAACATGGCCACAAAGGTGCGGGGCATTTTTCCTTATATTGCTATATATGACTATAGTAAAATCTTGTTAACACTCTAGAGGCCACATTTATTGTCTGATCTTCATGAAACTTGCATGGTCAGAAGATTCATCCCAAAAATATCTTGGACAATTTAAAAAATGATGCCGGTTGGTTGAAAAACATGGCTGCCACAGTCTCAGTCAAACATTGCCGGACCGACGGTCATGTCCTGCAAAAATTTATAAGGTCTGGCCTGTCAGTCAAATATACCGGGCCGATTGTCTGGTAAAATAAAGAGAACCAATTATTTGGTTTGTAGATCTAAAGATTTATTTGTTAACGGCTCTGAAAGTTTTCTGAGGTGCAAAAATAGCGATAGCGTCTTTATACACGTGCTTTTCCATACTAACGCTCTTTTTGCTGACAGAATTTTCTGAGGGCATTGAATTGGTTCATTTTTAGCTCACCTGTCACAAAGTGACATGGTGACCTTATACAACATGTATGACCAGTGATTTTTTTTGCCCAAAATTTCGCAGATATTCTGCTGCTTCCCAATTACAAAAAAAGACGTTTTTTCCCAAAAATCTGAACAAAAATTCCCAAAAAATGACCAAATTTTCCCAATTAAGCCAATAAGATTACAATGTCATTTAGCGTTCATTTCGTAGAACGAGTGCCGATGGAGCTTGTCGAGTCTTCGGCGAATGACAACTGACTTACGAATGTTCGCGAATGTAGCCGAATACGATTTTACGTTGCTACATTTGTATCCACACATCTCTCTCTATATTGCGGAGGATACCGACGATAGTCGATGTATCCCGATTGTTAACGCCTGTTTTTACACACGTCCAAGATGGCGGCAAGCAGATGAGAAGTTTGCGATGAGCAGCGAAAATGATAAATAACACTAAAATTAACAGCGGATATCACATGGTTATAAGGAGATAATTTAATGTGTGTGTCAATTAAAGCAAAATACTATGTTTGAGATGAACAACAACAAATATTTATTAGAAATGTTCACAGTGAATGTGCGTGGGAAATCTGTGTTGGGAAATTGGAGTTCACAAAGTTAAAGCATTTAAGACGAGAACCGTTCGAAAATGGAAAGAGACAAACATGATTTGATTTATATGTTAGTGGATCTGTGTATATTCAGATTCATATGCATATTCTGCTTTATTATGTTTGTCACGCTGTATAGTTTGGTGAAATAGCATTGAACTGAGGATGTCAATTGTGCAAGATATTAAAAGGTTAACAAATGAAATGTATTATTTTAGCTCCATTTAATACAACATTAACACAGCAAGAACACAAAAGCGTGTTTGTTAATATTTGTTCATGTTTTCACCATATCAAATTTTACTTTAAAAAACATCCTGAATTAAATTCATACTCTTAAAGAAATTATGATTAAATCATAATGGTACATGTATATTGAAGAATCTATAGGTTATTGCAAGTTTAATATGCATGTGGAAGGATATTAACTAAAAATTGTAAGAAGACATGAAAGCAACATTTTATGATATAAAAATGCTGTCAAACATGAACTTAGCAATTTTTATTCTGTTCTTATAATCATATTTATAATGTTTCCCAATTTCATGGTTTACCGGGCTATTTTTCCAAATCTCATGGTTTATCGCGCTAATTTTCCCCATCCAAATGCCACAGGCTGTAACAAAAAAAGGAAAAAAAATCACTGATGACCGTGTGATGTCCGGCTTGCGTTGTGTGTGCTTGTGTACGTGCGTCCGTCAACAATTTGTTTGTGTAGACAGTAGAGGTGACAGTTTTCATCCAATCTTTATGAAATTTGGTCAGAATGTTTATCTTGATGAAATTTGGATTGGGATTGTATTTAGGTCATCTTGGGTCAAAAACTAGGTCGCTAGGTTAAAAACTAGGTCACATTATAGGTCAAATAATAGAAAAACCTTGTGTTGACAATAGAGGTCGCAGTTTTCATCCAATCTTTATTAAATTTGGTCAGAATGTTTATCTTGATGAAATCTAAGTTGGAATTGTATTTGGGTCACCTGGGGTCAAAAACTAGGTCACTAGGTCAAATAATTGAAAAATAATCAACAAATGTGTTTGTGTAGACAGTAGAGGTCGCAGTTTTCATCCAATGTTTATGAAATTTAGTCATAATGTTTATCTTGATAAAATCTGGGTTGGGACTATATTTGGGACATCTGGGGTCAAAAACTAGGTCACTATGTCAAAAACTAGGTCAAATAACAGAAAAACCTTGTGTAGACAATAGAGGTCGCATATTTCATCCAATCTTTATGAAATTATGTCAGAATGTTTATCTTGATGAAATCTGGCTTGGGAATGTATTTGGGTCATCTGGGGTAAAAAACTAGGTCATATAATAGAAAAGCCTTGTGTAGACAATAGAGGTCGCAGTTTTCATCCAATCCTTATGAAATTTGGTCAGAATGTTTATCATGATGAAATCTGGGTTGGAATTGTATTTCGGTCATCTGAGGTTAAAAACTAGGTCACTAGGTAAAATAATAGAAAAACCATCAACAATTTGTTTGTGTAGACAGTAGAGGTCACAGTTTTCATCCAATGTTTATGAAATTTGGTCAGAATGTTTATCTTGATGAAATCTGGGTTGGGATTGTATTTGGGTCATCTGGGGTCTAAAACTAAAGTCATGAAACTTCATAGGTACATTGATCATGACTGGCTGATGACACCTTTTCATTTTCAGGTTACTAGGTCAAAGGTCAAGGTCACAGTGACTCAAAATAATAAAATGGTTACTTGTTCTTGTTTATCAGATAAAGCCCACAGTTTTCATCCGATTCTTTTCAAACTTGTTCAGTGTCTTTATATTAATGAGGACTCGAACCCTATTGATTTTCAGGTCACTGGGTCAAAGGTTAAGGTCACAGTGACTCGAAATAAGTAAAATGGTTTCTAGATGTTAACTCAAGAATGCTTAGGCCTAGGATCATGAAACTTCATAAGTGCCTTGATCATGACTGGCAGATGACCCCTATTAATTTTCAGGTCAAAGGCCAAGGTCACAGTGACTCAAAACAGTAAAATGGTTTCCGGATGATAACTCAAGAATAATAAGGCCTAGGATCATGAAACTTAATAGGTACATTGATCATGACTGGCATATGAACCCTGTTGATTTGCAGGTCACTAGTTCAAAGGTCAAGGTCACAGTGACAAAAAAGTATTCACACAATGCTACCACTACAACTGACAGCCCATATGGGGCATTTTTTACAAACAGCCCTTGTTTAAAAAGAGCAATATCGAAGCAATAAGTCCAGAATGACTTCCCCTTCAATATGAGAAAATTTTGAAATCCCGCTTGTTTACGTAATTAATTCCACAGTTTTCATCCAATTATTTCCAAATGTGCACAGTATCTTTATATCAATGAGGACTTGAACCCTATTGAATACGAGCAGTATCAGAGAAATAAGTACACACTAATCTCCCTTTGAATTTGAGAAAATTCTCCTTGTTTGCACGATTAAGTACAAAGTTTCCATCTTATTCTTTCCAAACTTGCACAGTGTTTTAGCAGTAGAGCGATTCAGGCCCCCATGGGCCTCTTGTTTATTTAAGTCCATATCCAGCGACATAAAATTATACAAATATTTTATACAAATAAATACAAACTGACATTAGTTATGCATGTTATTGGTAAAAAACAAATCATTCATTTATACGAAGCACATTACTCACATGTATAGTCCATCTTCATGAAACTTAGTAATAACATTAAATTTTGTTCAAATAATATCAGTGGAGATCAAAACTGGTCATGTTGGATGTAAAACTAGATCACTAGGTAAAATTGAAGAAAAGGTTTGTTGACATACTTGTAGATAACATTTATTGCATATTTTTTCATGACATTTGGTAAGAACATTTGTCCCAATCATATCTCAGACTAGATCATAAATGATAAGTTGGTGCTGTAGGGTGAAAAACTAATTTAAAGTCACTATGTAAAACTGCATGATTACAAATTGATGTCTTATTCCAACTTAACATACTACTGTATTTAAGTCACTATGTAAAACTGCATGATTACAAATCTTATTAAAACTCTAGAGGCCAAATTGATTTTATAATGCTCGTATAAGCATTTATTTCAATGATATCTCGGCCGATTTTAAAACTTTTGAAGTAATAACATTTGTCCAAATGATTTCAAGGTTGAGTTCAAAGCTAGATCACTAGATCATATTTAAAGAAAATGTTATATACACACAGTAGAAGTATTATATGACTCCTCAATATCCTAGAAACTTGATGAACATTTATTTGAGTTATTTCTCCACAAAATAAGATATGATTTAAGTCAATTAATAAACACGTCTTCAATGCGGCCGGTAGTTTTGCTAAAATTACATGTATCTTTTTTTTCACACAAGACGTCACATGCGGCTCACATGTGTGACCCACTTCTAATGAAACTAATGCTCAAAACATTGATAAAGTGTGCTGTCATAATATCTGTTCTGCATAAACATTAAATTATTTTATTTAAATGACCACCAGATGTTGGGGCTGTTTTAATCACCAGATCAGGAAGTGCTATAATTGTAATCACCCTTTTCGGTGTAGTTTGGTTTGTGGCTGTAGTGTTAGGTGTTCGTTTTGTACCGTCTTTGTTATCACTTTAGATTCACATTTTAATATATTATCCATGAAACTTTAAACTTTGTTGGAATGTTTATCTAGACAGTATTAAGGCCTAATATGAATCTGATTCATGTGCGCGGCTGGCGCATACAATACTTCATTATTGAATACGCCTGAAATTGGTGCCAAGATTTCACGTTGCATGCAGCACAACCGTGTATATGAATTCATTACACATCATATGTAGCAAAGGCTTATTATGCCGCCCTTCGAAGAAGAGGGGGTATATTGCTTTGCTCATGTCGGTCTGTCGGTCGGTCTGTCGGTCCGTCCACCAGGTGGTTTCCGGATGACAACTCAAGAAAGCTTGGGCCTAGGATCATGAAACTTCATAGGTACATTGATCATGACCCGCAGATGACCCCTATTGATTTTGAGGTCACTAGGTCAAAGGTCAATGTCATGGTGACCCGAAATAGTAAAATGGTTTTCGGATGAAAACTCAAGAATGCATACGCGGCCAACAGGGCGAACTCTGAACAATATAACTGAAGCAACTGGTCTGTTATCCTAAATCTATAATTATCAGTCCAATGAAACATCATCCTTTGAGTAAAATAGAGTGGATCAGTAAAAATATTATCAGAATATGAGATTTTTTGTATATTTTGTATATTAAATATTGTGTTAATGTTTAATTTTGTTGATTAATATAAATATAAGCAGGACAGGGGAGGTTATACACTATTATATCTTTCTTATATACAGGGGAAACAAATGCAATAAGTTTAAATTTCATGTTTAATGAATAGAGGATATTTATCATGTCAGTGTGAGATCATTTGTTATTTTTTATGATCACATTATATTATTACTTTGACAAAACAACACTTACCTGAATACCACAATGGATTCCACCCAAACAATATCCCACGCCCCTACCAGAATCCCCCCCCCAATTTTTTTTTAAATATCTAATAAATAACCCCACCCCACAATATACCCCCCTCTCACTCCCCCCTACCCCCCCACCCCCCATTTTTTTTAAACATTAAATAAATTACCCCACCCCACATTATACCCCCTATCATTCCCCCCTACCCCCCCACCCCCCACCCCCCAAAAAAAACATTTTTTAAACATCTAATAAATTACCCCACCCTACATTATTACCCCCCTCTCACCCCCCACCCCTCTACCCCCCCCCAACCTCCTACCCCCCACCCCCCCACCCCCCCACCCCCCCAAAAAAAGATAAATTTTTTAAACATCTAATAAATACCCCACCCACATTATACCCCCCTCTCACTCCCCTTATCCCCCTAACCCCCCCCCCCCACCCCCCAATTTTTTTTAAACAACTAATAAATTAACCCCACCCACATTATTACCCCCGTCTCACCCTCACCCCCTACCCCCCCACCCCCCCCCCATTTTTTTTAACATTTTATAATTACCCACACCCACATTATAACCACCCCCGCTCACTCCCTACCCCCACCCCCCACCCCCCCCAATTTTTTTTTTAAACATCTTATAAATTACCCCCCACCCCACATTTATACCACTCCCCTCTCACCCACCCCCCTACCCCCCCACCCCCCTACCCCCACCCCCCTACCCCCACCCCCAAAAAAACACATTTTTTAAAACATCTAATAAATTACCACACCCCACATTATTACCCCCCTCTCACCCCCTACCCTCCCTACCCCCACCCCCACCCCCTAAAAAATTATTTTTTAAACAACTTATAAATTACCACACACACATTTTACCCCCCTCTCACTCCCCCCTACCCCCCCCCCACCCCCCCCCAATTTTATTAAACATTAATAAATTACCACTCCCACATTATACCCCCCTCTCACCTCCCCCTACCCCCCCCACCCCCCTATTTTTTTAAACATCTTATAATTACCCCACCCCACATTATAACCCCCCTCTCACCCCCTACCCCCCACCCCCCCCCCCAATTTTTTTTAAACATCTAATAAATTACCACACCCCACATTATACCCCCCTCTAACCCCCATACCCCCATACCCCCCCTCTCTGCTCCCCCCTCAATTTTTTTTGTTTAACATCTAATGAATTACCACACCCCACATTATACACCCCTTTAACCCCCATACCCCCCTCCGCCCCCCCCCAATTTTTTTTTAACATTAATAAATTACCACACCCAACATTAGACCCCCCCTCTCACTCCCCCTAACCCCCCCCCCCACATTATACCCCCCTCTCACTCTCCCCTTGATCATGACTGGCAGATGACCCCTATTGATTTTCAGGTCACTAGGTCAAAGGTCAAGGTCACAATGACTCGAATATCACAATGGTTTCCGGATGATAACTTACATTAGGTCAAAGGTCAAGGTCACAGTGACAAAAAATGTATTCACACAATGGCTGCCACTGCAACTGACAGCCCATTTGGGGGGCATGCATGTTTTACAAACAGCCCTCGTTAAATAAAGTTATTCCAATGTTTTTCACACTGTCATAAACCGTATAAAAAACTGTCGTGTATGCACTGTTTGAAATTCTTTTAAAAAATGGTTTAAAAGTTATTTGAAAAAACATCACTTACCGGTGTGTTTACAGCCATTGACATGAATTAGTGAACCCTTTAAAGTCATGTGAACATGCTTCCTGAAAATATGTCAAGGCCGAGTTCAAATTGTGTGTCATTTGTGTGTTGAAAGTAGTTTACCAGATGAACAATAAGAAAATCTTTTGTGCAACTACAGAGACCATATTTCATGACTCATTCTGGAAACAAATCACAATGTGGTCCGGTATCTTGACAATATCTAGGCCAAGTCTGAAAGGGGATAACATACGTCTAGAAACAATGTCACCAAGTCAAATCTCAAACTAAATTCTTAACACTCTAGTGGGGTCAAACAATAGACCACCAGGTGAAGCCTTACACAATTCATGTGCAGGAACTCAGATTAGCCCTTAAAGAGACTGTCAACCACGACGACGAAGAAAAGTTGTAAAATACCGTATGTTTTTACCATTATAAGTTTATATTGATTAAAATAGCACGACTGGTATATTACATAACTTGAAAAAAAGTTGTTAAGTTTTCATATTTTTAGTATATTCGGTAATACATTTTACTGGGTATGTCTACCAGGTAACTACCAGGCAAAAATATAAATAACGCCAGTAGATTGAACATCATCGTCACGTGCTAAACCCAGGAATGCAAATTGTGCATGCGTAGTGAATTGTATATATCTTATATATAAAATGATCAATATACTTGCGTTATTTATAGTGTGTATATCGTTATGTCACATATTTTCGCGATGTACTTTTGATTTCACATCGTGAAATTGTATTTCCTAATATACTGAAAATATGAACTTTTTTCAAGTTATGTAATATACCAGTCGTGATTTTTTAATCAATATAAACTAATAATTGTAAAAAAATGCGGTATTTTACAACTTTTCTTTTCTTTCTAGTCGTGGTTGACAGTCCCTTTAAGGGCCATGATGGCCTTCTTTATTCATACTATGTTTTTTGTTTAATTATAATATGACAAAATACTTACATTCTTTATACTCAGAAGAAAGTCAAGTGCGGGCTATTATGCAACCAATTATGATGGGAGCTAAACATTTTGAAACTATTATATTCAAAGAAATGGTTTCATAAATGATAACATGTTTAAATGCAAGATCAGTTCGCCATATTGATGCCAAAATTGCTATGTCCCTTCTTATTTCAATGTCATATGATACCTTTTTGCACCAAGGGGGCAAATTATACTTTTGAAAAATCACTTGAAATTTGTCCATTGCTTTACATTAGACGGTAACAAGAATTTATCTCTTGATTAAAAATTATGGAGTTTCAATATTTGTCAATATACTTGTGATTTGTGTCAAAATGGTTGAGTGTATGTGTGTATGTGCTAGTCCATTGTTAATTTTTACAGTATTTAACAATAAGTATGAATTACCACATCATTCTTCATCTATTTATTAATGAAGCTAATGCCAATTTATGCAAGAAAGCAATAAGTACAGAGGTATTAAGTTCTCATAATTTATAAAAAAAAGGAAAATATTATAGTAAAAGAGACATATAAACGGCTTATGCAAAAACATATTTTATTTTATACTTAGATTGCCATTTCATAAGAATTATTTCAATTTGAAACACTGAAAACACTGAATGTCTTAATAAAAACACACTTTGTCCTGTGGCACTTTAATCAGTGTAATAATGATGAGTTAAATATTCATAACTCTATGTTATACAAGCATTCTAGTAATGACATTACTAAAGAGTGGTAATAGCATTATAATGAATAAATGCACGATTTGTTGTTCAATGCGGTTTGCATTATTTCCCAAACACACAGTAGATACATATTTATTTATATATTTTTATTTTAATAATAATCCATATAGTATTGCCTCTAGAAAAGTAACATGTGAATTGATGTAACATGCATTGTTATTGTATGTGCCTAAATATTTTTTTTGTTAAAATGCCCCTTTAAATTTGTATTATAATTAATATCGTTTCGGGGTAAACAGTTGGTTATTGGTCAGTTGATTACTATTCAATCACTTACTGTCTCCTGTGTGGTTGTTTTTCAGACTATGCTTACAAGTAACTCCATTACCTCAGGCTGCCAGAGGGAAGTCAACCAACTTCAAGAATCTGTCTTTCAGAACGGAAAATACTCTTTCACAAATGAAACAATGTCAGACATATCAGGAGGACAGAATGATGTCTCTTAAGGTTTCATACAAAGAACATGAGAGGCTTATTGTGGATGGTTTGCGTGTGAATATAATATCGTATTTACGCGAATGTGAAACCAGCACAGTTAATACAACACATGAACATATGCAATACCCTATCAGTGAAATGCGTGAAAGAATCAAAAATTTATTAGCAGATTTTGAGAAAAGCACTATTAAGGAGAAGAAAGAAGAGCTAAACCTGAAACAAGCTCCTCTCAGGGTTTTGAGAAACAGCTGCATTAGACTTCACTATGAATTGTTCCATCTCCATGTAGCCATTCCGAAAGTACTGGGTAAGCCTGAACTCTCATTTATTGCCAGTAAAAAATGTCTGGAAAATATACAACAATCTGATATATTTTTAAAAGAGAACTTTCCAAACCATGTTTTCACTGTGAATAAGAAGTCTGTGCACAATGTGAAAATGCCAAGTGATTCAGAAGCATGCTGGATCACAGCAGTATGTGCTCTCCCAAATGGACAGGTCCTGGTTGCAGACAGATTTAATAAAAAAGTCAAGCTTCTGAGCCAGCAGTACCGTGTGGTGAGCCACTTGGATGTGAGGGATGAGCCACTGGACATGTGTCTTATCACACCAACTGAGGTTTCAGTGGCTGTGCATGATGAGGTCCAGTTTTTCACAGTAAGCCAGAGCCAGCTTGCCAAAAGCAGGAAGCTTAAGTTACAACATTATTGTAAAGGTATTGCCCACAACCAGGGTGACCTATATATCTGCTCTGGTACTGCTCTGTACAAGTACACATTGAGTGGTGAACTGGACTGCAGACTTTATGAAGATACATCAGCTAATTTAAGAGGTAAGAATCATGGTGGATTCATCCTAATAACATTTGTGATATGTACAGAGATTTTCTAGCTATTTTAGGAAAAAGAGTCTGGTCAAATTGATATTTTTAAAATCGATAAAATGGGACATTGGGGAATTTCGTTATCGACTAAATGGACCGATTTTTTCTTAACATCAAATATTTGGTCTTTTCGAAACTAAGGGCAAACAAGAGTTGTCTCGCATTCAGGTAGGTATCGGGTAACAAGTAAAAGAACCAAAAAAAAACAAGTTATGCTTCTCAGATCTCTGAAATCGTAATATTTACTGTTCATTTCAATTTACGTATACAGTTATTTCTTTATTGATTGATATACTTATATACTAGTTTGTGTACATTAGTATTTTAATGCTGTATTGCCATATAACTTTGCAACCAAAAGCTTTTCATCAGTAAAAGTTAAGCACCACTGATAAATAAGCTTTCTGCTTTTAAAACTGTGCCTGTTGCATTAATCAATTGATTCCCAACATTTGTTACGTTCCTGTCAAGTATTTCATTGATTCATTCATCTCACTATTGTGGGTTTATTTTAAATATTGATTGATATTCTTCTGTCACTGTCACACTTTACTATCAGTTTCTGAAAGAAAAATTGTTTTAACATCAATTTCATACCAGTTAACTTTATTTTCTTGATTTAACGATAAATTCATGATGATGTTTTTTTAACTGATTTTTTGGTTTAAATAGCTTCTTTATAATACTGTGTGAGAGTGTTGTGCTTGCAGGTTTTAGTTCAGTGTTTTGTTGTTTATTTGTCCACTGACAAAATTAATTGAGCGGGTTCTTCTTCATATACAGCACTCCTTCTAGCACTCTCTTACACTACGGTTCATTATGCCCCCTTCGAAGAAGAGGGGGTATATTGCTTTGCACATGTCAGTCTGTCGGTCGGTCTGTCGGTCAGTCCACCAGGTGGTTTCCGGATGATAACTCAAGAACGCTTGGGCCTAGGATTATAAAACTTCATAAGTGCATTGATCATGACTCGCAGATGACCCCTATTGATTTTGAGGTCACTAGGTCAAAGGTCAAGGTCACGGTGACCCAAAATAGTAAAATGGTTTCCGGATGATAACTCAAGAACACTTAGGCCTAGGATCATTAACTTGATAGGTACATTGATCATGACTCACAGATGACCCCTATTGATTTTCAGGTCACTAGGTCAAAGGTCAAGGTCACTGACCCGAAATAATTAAATAGTTTCCGGATGATAACTCAAGAATGCTTAGGCCTAGGATCATGAAACTTGATAGGTAGATTGATCATGACTGACAGATGATTCCTATTGATTTTCAGGTCACTAGGTCAAAGGTCAAGGTCACAGTGACCCGAAATAGTAAAATGGTTTCCGGATGATAACTCAAGAACGCTTACGCCTAGGATCATGAAACTTCATAGGTACATTGATCATGACTTGCAGATTACCCCTATTGATTTTCAGGTCACAAGGTTAAAGGTCAAGGTCACAGTGACCCGAAATAGTAAAATGGTTTTCGGATGATAACTCAAGAACACTTATGCCTATGATCATGAAACTTGATAGGTTGATTGATCATGACTCACATTGACCCCTATTGATTTTCAGGTCACTCTATCAAAGGTCAAGGTCACGATGACCTGAAATAGTAAAATGGTTTCAGGATGATAACTCAAGAACGCTAATGGCTACGATCATGAAACTTCATGGGTACATTGATCATGACTCGCAGATGACCCCTATTGATTTTAAGGTCAATAGGTCAAAGGTCAAGGTCACAGTGACAAAAAACATATTCACACTATTGCTGTCACTACAACGGAGAGCCCATATGGGGGGCATGCATGTTTTACTAACAGCCCTTGTTTTTAATTTTGTATCACATAATATGGGCATGATATCAACAATGGTGTTCTGAAGATTAACTTTTCTAATTGAAATTGTTTCTGCTCCGTTTTTAATTAATTTGATTTTAAAATATGCTACATTTGTCTCGTTGTTGTTAATGTCCGTCATTTCGGAAATGCAATATGAAAATCATTTGTTAAATACTCACCGATTGGCTAATAGCGTGTGGTATTGGCTGCAATAGCCAATAAAAATCACTGACGCTTTACAAGTCGACTTGGCACAACGAAACAACCCTTATTATAAACAAATTTTGAACAACACTTTGGCAAATCTCCGCAATTTTTTTTTCTAGTTTGGATAAAATACCAGGTCGGCGGGTGAAATGTAAATAAAAAAAAACGAAAGTTATTTTATTTTTATTTTTATTTGTCGAAAAATAGGGTCGGGCGCTCCCGTAAAACAAATAATTAAAAAAATGCTGGCCTTAGAAGCACATAGTAGTAGTATATATATATATATATATATTATATATATATTTGAGGTAGAGCAATAACCAAGACCAGCCTAGCCAAATAAGCAACACAAAGCAAAAGATAAAGCAAAATGATAAGCACCTAATAGTAATAAATGATAACTGAGACATTTGCGCTAATCTAAACCGTAAGCTTACAAATTAATGAAGACAATTAAAGACATAAAATAAGCATGGCAAAGTGGTTATTAAGCACATGGTAGTATACAAATATATGACAGAGCAATAACCAAGACCAGCCTAGCCAAATAAGCAGAACAAAACAAAACAAAAACATTCATCATTATCTTCATACAATGATACACTATTAATTATAAAAAATAATTATTATCTATCTATCCAAATTGCAAATTTACGATATGTTCCCATAATTAGCTAATTCATTTGATTACACATTTATATAAACATACACGAAACTTTCAATGTGTTTGTAGATTAACACTTGCTTTTCATCACCATTTCGGCCTTGGTTTACATTTTAGCGGAGTGATGCTATCTGCGTAAATGGGCATGAAAATTGTTCTCATAATTGTTATTAAATATCTCGATAAATTAACAATATATGCAGTTTTTAAAGGTAATTACTTAAAATATTATGCTTGGTGTCCTAATTATTTCCATTAAAGAGCGTAAAATTACTTTGATGTGCTTCACCAAGATTTCTGGAATTGAACCCGCTGCAGAGATGTTGTATGTTGAGGCACGAACGACAACTCGGCTAGGAGAATGTCTTTCTAGATCAAATGTTGTGTGCCTCTCAACAAGATTTAATTTATTAAGTAAGTGCCTTATTCGTCTGCTTGCTTTAAGATTCTGATTTTATTTCCAGTCGGTTAATATTAATGTTTTTTACTGACAATGATTCAGGGCTTGACATAAACTTTTGAAGCCACTTGTCCAGTCGGACAAGTAGACCATAATTTCACTTGTCCTGACCAAAAAGCAACTTGTCCTGACCATTATATCTTATTCTGCTCAGTACTTTGCAAAATAATGAAATAATGCAAAATGCTCAAATCATAAAGACTAATGAATAGTTCAAAATACATGTAAACATAATTGTAGGTAATTTGAATACAAAAAGAAATGACTAGAATAACATGAAAACTCAAGATTATTGATTTTTAAACATTAAACAAAGCCATAGTACCTGACAAAAACTTGTGTGTTGCCAACATCAAACAAAAAATGTTAAAAGTGATGTATATGTACAGTACTTAACTGATATTAAAACAAAAATCATTCTATACATAGAGAGGACGTCACTACGTTAATTGTCTGTAAGATCGGTGTGTACCGGTGTAGTAAAATGCATATTCTTTACAAGGGAGAATATTCTTGTTATCTTGGCAAAAACAAAAAATGTTAAGGGTTGCTTCCCTTGTGAACAGTACAGTGTAGTACATGTATCACTATCGGAATATCTCAGGCTTCGACGATTAAGCGTATACAAAATATACTCGGAAAAGTTGAGTGATATCTCCACAGAAAGAATGGCTTTAAAGGCATTTGTTTAAGTTCTACAATTATAATGACCACTTGTCCCGTCAAACTTGCAAATTCTTTATTTACTTGTCTGGACTAACAATTTGGTTGTCCCGGACAGTCGGACTACCTTTAATGTCGAGCCCTGTGATTTAATAACGTGAAATTAAATTGCTTGGATTATTTTTAATGAATATTTTCGATGAGTGTCTCCTTAATTTTTGTTCTTCATATATATAGTTAAACCATCAATAGAGATACAATTAAAATTAGGAACAATTGTGGTAAAAGTGGAAAATTCTAAAAATGAGCAATATCACTGTATCCCTTAATTTGTATAAATGTCTGCAAAATTATGTAATTAGATATATACTCATTTATAATGAACCAAAAATAATTCCAACGTTTTTTTTACAGATACCGGAAGTGTTTCTTTTTGACATCAAAGAAATACACTTATAAATTCATATGGGCACAGTAACAATAAAAACTATTTTCATATTATTCTTCAAGTCTTTGTTGGTTCATTATATAAACACATGGCCAATTGTTTAGTTTTAATTAATTGGGAAATAAATATGGACTGTTGTGATAAATATATCAATCTATACTTATATGGCCTGTGATGTATGTGATTTGAAAGTATATGTTACTGTCACATGTGACTGTACATTATAGCACTCAAAGAACAACAATACAATGAAAAGATACAACTCATTCAAAATTAACAAATGTTTTATTTATCAATACAGTACTTGCAATGAAGAGGATTTTTCTCATTTTGTTGCATCACAATTCAAATAATTGCTTTATTATGTCATTGAATCTCATCAACAGCGATAGCTCGGGGTGAGCTATTGTGATCACTCACCGTCCGGCGTCCGCCCGTCCGACTGTCTGTCTGTCTGGAAACAATTTGTAAACATCTTCTTCTACTAAACCATTGAGCCAATTTCAATTCAATTTCATGTGGAGCATCCATAGGTCATGGGACAAAAGAATTGTTAAAAAAATTTTGATCACATAACCAAGATGGCCGCCATGACCATATATGGTAAAAACCTTAAAAAATCTTCTTGTCAGAAACCGCTCATCAGATTTTCAAAAAAATTCACAGGGATGACCTTTGAAGGCTCCCCTGAAAAAGTTGTTCAAAGAAATTTTATTCGTCAAAAAACATGGCCGCAGGAGCTCGTTGAACTTTGCATATTTATTCGTTTTTGCCTATTTTTTTAATGATAATTTTAGAATGCATACGTGGCCAAAAGGGCACACTCTAAACAATATTACTGAAGCAACTGGTCTGTAATCCTAAACCTATAATTATCAGTCCATTGAAACATCATCCTTTTAGTAAAATACAGTGGATCAGTAAAAATATTATCAGTATATGAGATTTTTTGTATATTTTGTATATTTAATATTGTGTTAATGTTTAATTTTGTTGATTAATATAATTATAAGCAGGACAGGGGAGGTAATACACTACAGGGGAAACAAATGCAATAAGTTTAAATTTATTGTTACAGATTTGCCTCCCTTGTAATATATTTAAATTTTACCAAATGTAAGGCTAACTGCATTTTTGTAATGCATACTACTACTACTACTACTACTACTACTACTACTACTACTACTACTGCTGCTGCTGCTGCTGCTGCTGCTGCTGCTGCTGCTGCTGCTACTACTACTACTACTACTACTACTACTTCTACTACTACTACTACTACTACTACTACTACTACTACTACTACTACTACTACGTCTACTGCTACTACTACTACTACTACTACTACTTCTACTACTACTACTACTACTACTACTACTACTACTACTACTACTACTACTACTACTACTACTACTGCTCTACTACTACTACTACTACTACTACTACTACTACTACTACTACTACTACTACTACTACTACTACTTCTACTACTACTACTACTACTACTACTACTACTACTACTACTACTACTATTTCTTTTGCTACCACCACCACCACCTACTACTACTACTACTCTATTACTACTACTACTACTACTACTACTACTACTACTACTACTACTACTACTACTACTACTACTACTACTACTTCTACAACTACTACTACTTCTACTACTACTCTACTACTACTACTACTACTACTACTACTACTACTACTACTACTAATACTACTACTACTACTACTACTTCTACTACTACTACTACTACTACTTCTACTACTACTACTACTACTACTACTACTATTTCTTCTACCACCACCACCACCACCACCACCACCACCATTCACAGTGACAAAAAACGTATTCAGTGGCTGCTACTACAACTTATAGCCCATATAGGGGGGCATGCATGTTTTTACAAACAGCCCTTGGTTTTTTTTTTGTTTTTTTTTTTTTTTAAGATCATCTCACAAATGTCCATCAACACCCTCAAACTTTACATACCCCCCACCCCACCCCCAATTTTTTTTTGAAACGGTTAAAAAACACAAATATTTATTTTTATTATTTTATGTTTGAAATACCGTCCAACTATCGCATCCCAGAATCCCCCACCCCCACCCTCCCAATTTTTTTTTTCATTTTTTTTTCGCATTTTTTGAAGATAATGTAATAAATGTCCACGCCCCAACACTATACACCCCTCTTCACTCCACCCCTCCCTCCTTTGTGATTGAAAATGAGAGTCCCTTCACCTTTAAAAAGAAAATAGATGACAGGTCTGCACCCGCAAGGCGATGCTCTTGTTAATCATTTTAATAGGGTGAAAGACGCAAATACGCAGCTTATCTGGGGCACTGAATGTATTTACCTTTTGAAATCAGTAGGGTTTAATTCGATATAATTATATTTTCGCCTCGCTATTGGTTTTTTCCGATACGCTGCTTTTCAGTTTCCATACAAAATGGCGGAACGTTAATGCGGCTCAGCTTTCGTGTCAACTTTGTGGTTAAGCTGGCAAATAGTGCTACTTCAATTTAAAATGCGAACACCTAATTTTTCCGTTGCGAACAATAATTTTGGTATCAAAAGAAAGATCAATCTTTCCTCTTTCCCATAATGTGTTCAAAATAGTAATATCAAATGCGGAAATACAAATAAAATGCATAGACTTTACGGACTATTTTCTCAGTGTAGGGTCAACATATGCAAATTTTGAATGCATCAATGAATTCGTAATTCATTGGAGAATTAGATTTCACCTGTCTCATTAATATTAATGAGCATTAGCAAGCGCGCATTTTGTAAATATACACATACGGCTCACAGCGAGTACGCAGGAAATAGCAATTCACGCACATGGGTCAATATTGATAAGAGTTTGAGATTAATCTTACTATGTGGTCATGATATTATAACTTAAAACTAACGAATTTAACAACATTTTGTAGACAATTTTTTGCTTTTTCAAACAGTTTTTATTTCATTCAGATTGGTTGAGAGGTGTTTATTTAATCAATATTCTAGTAACATTGGTGTCAGAACTGATTGATTTTCACCCTGATAACTGATAAGCATCTGGCTGATATTGGGGTTGCTATGAATATTGCATTCATACATACATGTGTATTCATATAATAAATATCATTACATATAAAAGAGTGAATTTGTAATTTTCCCCTTTTCCCCTTTGGACGGGCCCCGCCACCATTCCCCTTTAGGTGAAAATAAACACTGACTTGTCTTAGCATTTGAGAGCAATACCTATGTATGGAAACATAAGATTTAATAAGATAAGATAAGAAAAATAATTTCCCAAATAATGCTTTTGCTGATGAAAATTTTTCCCAATTTGAAAGATTTCGCGACTCTAAAAATCCCATTTTTGCTAGGTACTTTTTCCCAAAATAGAAAGAGGCCTGTATGCTTATACTCATTTACTTCCTCATAATATACGTTGATATATGATAACAACATATTGTTTTGAATTATGAAAAAACAAATATGAACACTAAATTTATTGAAAAATTACAGTTGTTTTCTGTATCTAAAGCTGTTCTTGCAAAAAAAGTCATCCCGTATAACACCCTTAGATGCTGAGATACTTATATAATTATCTCAAAGCTTCACTTCAAATTGTGAAAAAAATGAAGTTCCATTTTCTTTTGCTGATTGTGCTCATTATTTAATTACTGTCCTCAAATCATTTTTATCCAATGGGAAGCAAATGTCTATTGCAAAAAGCATAAACAAACACAAACAACTCCTTATAAAGCATATATTTATATATCGGCCAAAACAACAAACCCTTTTTATATATCGGCCAAAACAACAAACCCTTTTTCTTCACAAAACAAAGTTAACAACCTTTGCTTTGCATGACTTCTACTCAGGTGAGTGACCCAGGGCCACCATGGCCCTCTTGTTTTACGCCCTTCTCAATCTTAACAGTTTTCAGTTTTTCAGAACATAACTCGTAGGCAATAAAAACAATCGATGTCAAGAACAAAGAATTAACAATAACGAAAGTTGGCAAGCCAGTATAAAACATGATTTTATCGTCTGAGGCATTAACATATTTGATGGTTATTTCTGATTTTTTGCTGCATTGGCCAAAGGCCAGCGGGGCTTATATCATGGTCCTGTGTCCGTCGTGCGTCCTCCATCCGTGCGCTAACTTTTCCTTTAAACATCTTATTCTCCTAAACTACTGGTCCAATTCTGATGAAATTTCCCAGGAATGTTCCTGGGGTAAACCTCTTTCAAATTTTTTTAAATTATGCCCCTGGGGTAAAATTTGACCATGCCCTGGGGGTCTCTAAATAAAATAAAATCTTTTATAAGGCCTATTTTGTAAAAACTTTCCAAATCTTCTCGTCCATAACTATTGGGCATAGGGATATCAAATCAGTACGTAGAGACATCTAATAGTCCTCTAGAGGCTCTACCAAATTTGTTCAAATTATTCCCCTGGGAACAAATTTGACCCTTCCCCAGGGGTCACAACACTGAACATATGCTTATAAAGGGTCTATTTTGTGAAAACTTTACAAATCTTCTCGTCCATAACCATTGGGCCAATAGGGCTACTAAATTCGGTATGTAGTGGCATCTTAAAGTACTCTACCAAGTTTGTTCAAATTATGCCCCTGGGGTCAAGATTGACCCTTCTCCGAGGGTCACAAAATTGAACATATGCTTATATAAGGCCTACTGTGGGATTTTTTTTTAAATCTTGTCAATAACCGTATGGCATAGGGCTACCAAAGTTGGTATGTAGTGACATATAATAGTTCTCTTCTTAGTTTGTTCAATATGCCCCTGGGGTCAAATTTAAAACTGCCCCAGGGGTCACAAAATTGAATATATGCTTATAAAGTGCTTGTCCATAACCATTGGGCTACCAAATTTGGTATGTAGTGACATCTTATAGTCCTTAACCAAGTTTGTTTATATTATGCCCCTGGGGTCAAATTTGACCCTGCCCTGGGGTTGACAAAATTGAACATACGCTTATATGGAGCTTATTGTGTGAAAACTTTAAAAATCTTCTTGCCCATAAACATTGGGCCTAGGGCTGTCAAATTTGGTTTGTAGTGACATCTTATAGTTGTCTACGAAGTTTGTTCAAATGTTATCCCTTGGGTCAAATTTGACCGTGCCCTGGGGTTACAAAGTCGAACAAATGCTTATACAAGGTCTTTTTTGTGAAAACTTAAAAAATCTTCTTGTCCATAACCATCCGGTCTAGGGCTGTCAAATTTGGTATGTAGTGACATCTAATAGTCCTCTACCAAATCTGTTCAAATTTTATCCCTGGGGCTAAATTTGATCCTGCCCCGGGGGTCACAAAATTGAACATATGCTTATATAATGCCTATTTTGTGAAAACTTAAAAAAAAATTGTCCATAACCATTAGGCCTAGGGCTACACAATTTGGTATGTAGTGACATTGTATAGTCCTCTATTTAGTTTGTTGAAACTATGCCCCAGGGGTCAAATTCGACCCTGCCCTGGGGGCCACAAAATCGATTATATGCTTATATAGTGCCTATTTTGTGAACGCTTTGAAAATCTTCTTGTCCTTTATCCATAAGGCTGTGACACTTCTACCCTTATGTGAATATATTAGTGTTCAAAGGTTTTAATTGTTTAAGTCGCGTTGTGTAATTTTTATACGCCCGTATAAAATACGGGACGTATTATGTGAAACCCCTTGGCGGGCGGGCGGGCGGCGGGCGGAAGGCATCACTTTGTCCGGACTCTAATTCAAATTGTATTCATCCGATCTTCACCAAACTTGGTCAGCAGTTGCATCTAGTTGATATCTAGGCCAAGTTCCAATATGGGTCATGCCGGGTCAAAAACTAGGTCATAGGGTCAATAAGTGCATTTTCAAAGGGGCCACTTTGTCCGGTCTCTATTTCAAATTGTATTCATCCGATCTTCACCAAACTTGGTCAGCAGTTGCATCTAGTTGATATATAGGCCAAGTTCGAATATGGGTCATGCCGGGTCAAAAACTAGGTCATAGGGTCAATTAGTGCATTTTCAACGGCGCCACTTTGTCCGGACTCTAATTCAAATTGTATTCATCCGATCTTCACCAAACTTGGTCAGTAGTTGCATCTAGTTGATATCTAGGTCAAGTCCGAATATGGGTCATGCTGGGTCAAAAACTAGGTCAAAGGGTCAATTAGTGCATTTTACTTTGTCCGGACTCTAATTCAAATTGTATTCATCCGATCTTTACCAAACTTGGTCAGTAGTTGCATCTAGTTGATATCTAGGTCAAGTTCGAATATGGGTCATGTCGGGTCAAGAACTAGGTCATAGGGTCAATTAGTGCATTTTCAACGGCGCCACTTTGTCCGGACTCTAATTCAAATTGTATTCATCCGAAACTTTTAAACAACTTTTTATCCTGCGTCAAAGTGGTATGGGGGTATAAGTCACATTCAGTGACAAAGCTCTAGTTCAAGTTGAATTCACCAAACTTGGTCAGAGGTAGTATATAGATTATATATCAGTCAGGTCTGATTGGAGACATGCAACCGATTAACACATGCAATATTTTTATGCAATATTTTTATCCAGTTTTATTTTGCGATATTTTCATCGGGTTTATTTTTTTCGCGATTTTTGAAACGAGTTATTTTTAACAACATCAGTACAGGAAATACTGCCATTCTATACCTATGTAGGTCTAAACAATTATGATTTAAATATTGTGTTTTAGAGAACAAATGAGACTAAGTGTACACTTATTGATATCAATGCATATATATGAATATATCAGTTATATAAGTTGTTGTTGTTTTTTTTGCTTATTTCCAAAACAAATACATCAATCATCAGTGTATCATCTCCAATGGCACACGAATCGGGCGTATATTGCTCCGTCATGCGGCGCTCTTGTTTTCTTTTGATTTAAATGTTCCAGGTTTGTTTAACTACTCATCAGTTTGCGGAAGAAAGCAACAAGTCTTTTTATAGCATATATAGTCTTTTATTCTTGTTTAAAATGTTTGTATATGTTGTTTTGTAAATGTATATTATTATGCCCCCCTGCGAAGAAGAGGGGGTATATTGTTTTTCTCATGTCGATCGGTCAGTCAGTCCGTCGGTCTGTCCACCAGATGGTTTTCGGATGATAATTCAAGAACGCTTACGTTTAGAATCATGAAACTTCATAGGTACATTGATCATGACTCGCAGATAACCCCTATTGATTTTCAGGTCACTAGGTCAAAGGTCAAGGTCACGGTGACTCGAACCAGTAAAATGGTTTCCGGATGATAACTCAAGAACGCTTACGCCTAGGATCATGAAACTTCATAGGTACATAGATCATGACTCACAGATGACCCCTATTGATTTTCAGGTCACTAGGTCAAAGGTCAAGGTCACAGAGACTCGAACCAGTTAAATGGTTTCCGGATGATTACTCAAGAACGCTTACCCCTAGGATCATGAAACTTCATAGGTACATTGATCATGACTCGCAGATGACCCCTATTGATTTTCAGGTCACTAGGTCAAAGGTCAAGGTCACAGTGACTCGAAACAGTAAAATAATTTCCTGATGATAACTCAAGAATAATTAGGCCTAGGATAAAGAAACTTCATAGGTACATTGATAATGACTGGCAGATGACCCTTATTGATTTTCAGGTCACTAGGTCAAAGGTCAATGTCACAGTGACAGAAAACGAATTCACACAATGGCTGCCACTACAACTGACAGCCCATATGGGGGGCATGCATGTTTTACAAAAATCCCTTGTTCTTATTTGTATTGTAAATGTATGTAATTCTTATTAAGAAATTGAACAAGATCAAAACAAGAAAGAAACAAGATTATCCAACATAAATATAATCCGTCCAGAAAGTAAATGTCCGTCTCTCCTGCACTTACCCTAAAGCCGTTTAATTATAATGTTTACTGTGCGAGTTTCTATCAATAATGGCTCGATTTGTTTTAAAGATACCCCTCTTTTTATACTAATGCTTATATAAAAGCTTATACAGTACAGCCAAAGCGGCACAAACATAATCCGCGGCTACGCCACGGCCAGATTATTAGTACGCGGCGGCCGAATCGTGTGTTCACGCGGCGTATCGCCGTGGCACTCGGCATCGATCCGCGCAACGACGCCGAGTCTGTATTAACCTCGCGTACATTCCAGGAGTAAATCCGCCGCATACGTACGCGGCGGATCGAGTGAAAAGATATCCACCTACATGTGCATACATGTATGTGTAGCGTAGAATTAATTACGCGCAACTGTTAATGTTTCATTCGATTATCATTCTTTAATTTGTAATCCGAAACACACTTCCGAATTTTAATGCTAGCGCGACATTTGGCAAATTCTAGCGTCAAATAAACAGTGCTAAAATATCCTTTGTTTCATAAAAAGCGCGCGAAAATTATGCAGACATGTAGAATGTCGTTTGGAAAGTTTGGGTGTATTTTGTGTTGTATAAATACATGAACATCACGTCAGGCGTAAATCACGTGTTCAGTGGGAAAAATACGCCCCGATTAGACGTTATTTCATCATCTCTATAAATAGTAACAAATGCCAAAATGTATTTGATACTAAAGGAAATATCGAGAATGTTTGTGTATCGTAAATATTTACCAGCATTTGCTTCAAAACTGGAATATACGGGATTATTTGGTAATTAGTAGCGATATTAACTATATAATATGAACACAATTAAACGTGTTTATATACGCATATTCAAACAATAGTTATAATAAGCTGATAATAAACAAAACAACAAATACGTCGTCACCGTCTTGATTATTGATGTGGCTTTAAACTGCTAATTTTCTCAGCTTAAATATAATAGCAAAATCAACATGCAATTAATTTATAAATCCACCATATGCTGGAGCCTTGACCACTTGTATGTGCGAAAACATAATTACGTGACCTTGTTTATGTGTGAAATACATACACTACGGGCGGGAAACAAACTTAATTGGCCAGACACATTAACTTTGCTTACAAGTTACATGTATATGCTAATACAATCCGCGCACAATAAATTTATTATGATTTTAATTATTATTATAATTGTTCTTTCAAAATTTGTTAACTACATGTAACTAAAAAATTTTAAAAGATTTTTTATTTCATGATGCCCATCGACTCGGCATCATGTCGAGGATCGCGGCATGCCTCGGCGGACAGATGCAAAGTTTCCCGGCGAAATGCGACTTGCCGCCGCATACTGACGCGGCTTCAACGACTGACGCGGCATCGACTCGTTTCATCTTGCCGCTGCGGTTTGCGAAATACATTTGTTCCGCTTTGGCTGTACTGTATAAATGGTCATGTTCCAGAAAACGTGATCTCAGCAAGTAAACAAAACTTTCCATCACCCTGTCAAATTGGAGTATTTTTCCTAACCCCAATAAACAAGCAGTTTGTGACCATTTTAACATCGGTCTGACCGCCAAATAACCAAGGCTTTTTAACATCTCTACATGTATGATAGTTTGAATTGAGTTCAGTCAGCTTACTAGGACAAAAGTGTTACAAGGCATAGGGCTTCCAAATTCAATATGTACTTACATCTAATAGTTGTCTACCAAGTTTGTTCAAATTCTGCCCCTTGGGTCAAATTTGACCCTGCACGGGGGGTCACAGAACTGAACATACACTTATGGGGCCTATTTTTGTAATAAAATTTAAAATTCTTCTTGTCCATAACCATTGGGCCTAGGGTTACCAAATTTGGTATGTATAGACATCTAATAAACTTCTACCACATTTGTTCAAATAATGCCTCTGGGTCAACTTTGACCTTGCACCTTGGGGTCACAAAATTGAATAAACGCTTATAAAGCGCCTATTTTGTGAAATCTTTAAAAAAAATCTTCTTGTTAAAAAACATTCGGACTATTGCTACCAAATATGGTATGCAGTAACATCATTCTTATAGTCCTCTTATACCAAGTTTGTTCAAATTATTCCCTTTGGGTCAAATTTGACCCACAGTTCACAACATTGAACATTATATACGCTCATATCTTGCTTATTTTGTGAAAACTTAAAATATTCTTGTCCTTAACTCTAGGACCTAGGGCTACCCCATTTTGTATGTAGTGAGATATAGTAGTCCTCTACAAAGTTTGCTCAAATTATGCCCCTGAGGTTAAATTTGACCCAACCCAGGGGGTCACGAAAGTGTACATGTGCTTAAATAGGGCCTATATTTAAGTATTTGCACATGCCAAGAATATTTGTTTCAGCCTTTTCTTCAGCAGTGGAGTGATACAGGGCTATCATGACCCTCTTGTTTGTTATTTGTGGAGATTTCATGCTCTTCAGGAGATGCCTGCCCACCGCCACTTCCAGAGCTGCATGATCACCGACACTGGTGTCATCAGCATGTGACCTGGCATAAATGAAATACATAAATCTTATATATATTTATTTATTTATTTATTTATATATTGTATCGTTTAATAATCTTGTTGTGGCATTGTAGATATGGTGCCTGCCTAGCAATTGGGAGGCCACACGTTTGATCCCTACTTGGGGAGGGTTCTCATGATCTTTACAAAAACACTATGTACAGGTTCTTCCCAGAAAACAGACTTGAGAATATCTCGATAAGCCTAAGTCTTTGGATGCCGTCTAGCTAAAATGAATAAGTTTATTATTATACATACATTAATCTTTATGTTTATTTGAATGGTTTTCAATAAAGTTAATATTAATTTCCTAGTCCTACCACATCAAGTATGTTATGTTTTGTTTTCACAAAAACAATTCACGTCCATATTTAAAAAGTGGTTGTTAATCTTAAGAATCTTTGAACTAGAGGCATGTTACTGTTGAGTTAAAATTATATCTACATAAATATATACATAAATGCCAAACCCTATGAAGAATAAATAGCCATTTTTGGAGACGATATATATTGATATCATTACCCATGAAATCATTCAATCTGATCCCTGGAATTACTCTAACTCGATGGACTTGAAGAGTCATCATGACTGATAAGCACTTTCAAACACCTATAAAAAAGTAATAGCAACATATAAATGCATGTTTCTTTTATATAAATACAACAACAAACAAATATACTGATTAAATGCAAATAACAATACAATTTATATTCAATGGAGGTATTTCATACTCAAATTCAAATAACCAAGTGCCTAAGTGATAAGCTAGTAATAAAGGTTTGATGTTTTCAAATGTTATTGAATAATATTGCTACATACATGTATGAATATGCATGATCTGAGTGTCATATAACATACATGTTTTAACTGTTGTTGTTTTTTGCACTATTTTGTAATGAAAAGTTTTAGTAAAAATGCGTGGTCTATAATTAATTAATTTTGATTGCATATATTATTTTGCCCCCCTTTCGAAGAAGAGGGGGTATATTGTTTTGCACATGTTGGTCTGTCGGTCTGTCCACCAGATGGTTTCCGGATGATAACTCAAGAACGCTTAGGCCTAGGATCATGAAACTTCATAGGTACATTGATCATGACTGGCAGATGACCACTATTGATTTTCAGGTCACTAGGTCAAAGGTCAAGGTCACAGTTACTCGAAATAGTAAAATGGTTTCCGGATGATAACTCAAGAATGCTTAGGCCTAGGATCATGAAACTTCATAGGTACATTGATCATAACTGGCAGATGACCCGTATTGATTTTCAGGTCACTGGGTCAAAGGTCAAGGTCACAGTGACTTGAAATAGTAAAATGGTTTCCGGATGATAACTCAAGAATGCTTATGCCTAGAATCATGAAACTTCACAGGCACATCGATCATGACTGGCAGATGACCCCTATTGATTTTCAGGTCACAAGGTCAAAGGTCAAGGTCACAGTTACTCGAAATAGTAAAATGGTTTCCGGATGATAACTCAAGAATGCTTAGGCCTAGGATCATGAAACTTCATAGGTACATTGATCATAACTGGCAGATGACTCGTATTGATTTTCAAGTCACTGGGTCAAAGGTTAAGGTCACAGTGCAGTGACTCGAAACAGTAAAATAGTGTCAGGATGATAACTCAAGAATGCTTATGCCTAGGATCATGAATCTTCACAGGTACAATGATAATGACCGGCAGATAAAATCTATTGATTTTCAGCTCACTAGATCAAAGGTCAAGGTCACAGTGACTTGAAATAGTAAAATGGTTTCCGGATGATAACTCAAGAACACTTACGCGTAGGATCATTACACTTCATAGGTACATTGATAATGACTGGCAGATGACCCCTATTAATTTTCAGGTCACTACGTCAAAGGTCAAGGTCACATTGACAAAAAACGTATTCACACAATGGCTGCCACTATTATTGACAGTCCATATGGGGGGCATGCATTTTTTTCCAAACAGCCCTCGTTTATATTATATTCACATACTATGAACAGCATGAGATGTATAAATAATTTAATAGGCTGAAACGGCAATTCATCACCTTTATTAGAGATTAACATGTCTTTACTTTCTAGATAGAAAGGATCTTTTGCCCGTGGTATTTTGTTGGCACCTTGTTCCTGTTCATGGAGTTTGGACCATTTCTATCCACCAATGATTAGAGCATACCCTGGTGTATCTGCAACATCAATATACGCACAAGGGTTTAAATAAATACAGAAAAAAATAAAAAAATTAGGCCATATTAAATCAAATTCTTTTTTTTACCGATTAATACTAAATAAAATGTTTATAATAATACTGCTTGCCATCTACATGGTGTAATACTCCTAAAAATACGATATTTATGTACATCGACATATAAGATATCGATACACTAATGATATCTTCCCGTTTGGCGTCGCATCTTGCCTGCTTATAGCTCTAATCCATGCGGTTTTCGTGGCATGATTTCTAGGCATTTTGTGCAGCGTAACATGCTTGCCAATATGCCAAATTGTCCCACATCAGGCCTTTACCTTGCCAGTTTGGAAAAAATCATATAATTTATAGTTATATACTTTGTAAGGTTATTATAGAATAAAATCCATATATAATAAGCATAAGACACTTCTTTCTTTAAAAAAAAACACAAAAAAAGACAACAATGGAAATTGGGATTTTTTTTTTTCAATATTGGTTTGGAATCGGGTACCTCCCTTGTCAAAAAAGTGGGCAAAACCCGGTTTTAATCCGTGTTAAAACCGTGTTAAACCCTGCGGTATTGGCACCGGGTTAAAGCGTGTCTTTTAAACACACTTTTTGCTTACCGACTTGGTTTTTTGTAGGTAAAACCTGGATTTCACTTACATATACCAACACGCTTATACCTTCTTATACCAACTTAAACCAACTAAAACTAACTTAAACCAACTTAAGTGGGTTAAAAGTGAGTGTGTTTTCCTTCTCTTTGTTGGCTTTTAAACCCGCTTCTACACATCAAGTTGGTTTTTCCTGTTCTAAAGCGAGTTAAAAGTGGGGTTTTGTTTTAGGGTTATGTGAGCTAAATGTGTGCTTTTCACAAATTAAGCGCAGTTTAAACTTACTTTAAAACCGTCTTATACCAACTTAAGTTGGTTAAAGTGATTGTGTTTTCATTCTTTTTGTTGGCTTTTAAACCCGCTTCTTCATATCAAGTCGGTTTTTCCTGTTCTTAAGCGAATTAAAAGTGGGTTTTTGTTTGAGTGTTAAGTGAGCTAAATGTGTGCTTCACTCAGATTAAACGCAGTTAAAACATGCTTTAAAACCGAGTTTTACCAACTTAAGTTGGTTAAAAGTTAGTGTGTTTTCCTTCTTTATGTTGGCTTTTACACCCGCTTCTACACATCAAGTCGGTTTTTCCTGTTCTTCAGTGAGTTAAAAGTGGGTTTTTATTTGAGCATTAAGTGAACTAAATGTGTGCTTTTCACAGATTAAACGCAGTTAAAACTAGCTTTAAAACCTGTTAAATGCTCAGTAAAAACCCACTTTTCACCCACTTGAAAACTGAAAAACTTTTTTATGATAAGAACAAAAATATCATAAATTAAATTCTAATTACTTTTTTAAAGGATAAAACATAAAACTTTACATATATATCCATATACACAGCATGATAAAACTATTTTGACAGACATGGCATTGTTATAATAAAATATAATAGTGTTATAACATAACATTGAACACAAAGAAAGAACTGAAAAAAGTAAGATTGTATGGAATAAATACAAACAAGAGATGTGTTTGTCAGAAACACAATGCCCCCTACTGCGCCGCTTTGAAATAAAATTTCTATTTATCATTTGGCAGGTATAGAAATTATCTCTCTTTGCTTATTACTTCCATTGGATTTTGACCTCTGACCTTGAAGGATGACCGTGACCTTGAACCACTCAAAATGTGCAGCTCAATGAGATACACATGCATGCTAAATATCAAGTTGCTTTCTTCAATATTGCAAAAGTTATGACCAATGCTAAAGTTTTCGGACGGATAGACAGACAGACGGACAGTTCAACTGCTATATGAGATCCTACCGGGAGCATAAAAATAAGTTAATGTTGTTGAAACAGGTGCAAATCTATATAACAAAGTGAAAACAATGGTTAAATAATCATTTTAACAGCACATTTTATTTACAAAGACTTAAGTCTTCTTGTGCATCAGCCGCAGATGCCTTAAACAACCTCTCATCTTTTCTTCAACATCAACCAGAGGCTTGTCAAAGGTTTTGGCTATGACATCTGAAAAAATATAATAGACTATTCATTTTAAAAACATGCAAAAAAAACAACAAAATCTGTTCTTAAATAGAAAACACTCTAGCCAGAAAAAGAGGTTAAATATTTGCATATTAAGGAAGTCAACACAAATGAGTTTATTACTGATTGTCCTGGAGACAGTGACTAGAGACACGGACAAAGTTTTTCAATCCCTGTCTTCATGAATAAAAAAAAAACTATTGTTAACTGTCACTTGGATTACAAAAACTCCCCCTTTTCACAAATGATGTAATATAATGATCATTTATGCGACTGTAAACAGTAAGTGATCTGAAAAATATTTGTAGAATGTGTATTGAATTTCTATATGGATAACTGGTACTTCAAATTTTTATGATGAAGAAAATACCAATGATTGCATTTCTCTCAGCAGCGGGGAGGCTTGGTCTTGGTGACCCAGTTGTAGTTGTTGCTCCCTTCATGGAGCAAGTCACAAGCTGGTGGAAAGTGAATAGTCGGCACATGGCATGTGCGATGGCCATCACCTCCCTGGTTTCATGCTGGATTTCAGCTTAAATGATACTCTGGAACCAAAAAAAGAAAAGGAGTTTTGACAAAATATTAAAAATTGGTAATTTTCCAAAGCTTGTAATTTACTTTCATCACATTTCAAACTCTAAAAATATTTGTCACATTGGTCAGAATTGTGACGCTTTTAAAATGCAATAACCTGTATAGTTTTACCTCTCAACAAATCCAGCTTTCTTGTTCAAGGACTGTGAGGGCGAGGTTTGCCCACTTCAGTTCCCCTCAAGTTGGCCAGCTCGTGCAGGGTAAAAGCCTGGTGTAAAAGTCCATACATCAGGTAGTATGATTACCCATTTTGCTCTTGGGGCAAGAGTTTAACCTTCAAAATTAAAATATGAGGGAAAGAAATCTGTTCAGTAATAACCAGAAATAGCTATAAATAACAATAAAGATGACAATAATCATAAAACACAACCACAATAATTCACTGTACACAACATTTACACTTTGTCATGTGTATGTTCATCTATTTTTGCTTCAAATTGTGATGTTTTTCCTTTAAGTTGCAATACATTAACTTATCAATTTACATTTCCCAGTGACAATACATAAATATAATAATGATCATAATTAATGCAGTAAACTTAATAAAAAAAGGATGAAGAAATGACAATACAAACCTGTTAAAACTGTTCTTCAGTATTCCAAAAAAAAACAGTTGAACTTCTTTTCCAACAAACTTATTGTTGATTTCCTAATTGTAGTAAAATACACATTGTTTTCATCACACAATACTTCATGCTGACAGTTTTTCAATACATTTTACAGAACAATTATAAGTCTTAATGTTAATTTAATTTAGCTCAATTCAATTGCTGAAACCAGCTTGTTTTTCAAAAGTTGTTGTTTTCAAATAATTTCCTGTGCAAAAAATTGAACCAATCAGAAGTCTTATACCTCATTCCAGCCTTATGTCTGGGCAAACCCTATCAGTAGCCTTATCTGCCCCTGATAATCAGTACCCTCATGTTTAGCTCTGAATGCCTGACAGATTGTTATCTGTTTATTGTTAGTGGTGTGAAAAGGGGTGTTTATAGGTATTGTCTTGTTATTTTGTTGACTGTTTATGTAACACAGGTCATGTTTGGCATCTTATTATTTTATTGCAAATTAAGAAAATGGATATAATGGTATCATCTGAAAATATCAAAATTTGCATACTTATGTACACTAATAGATTATTTCCAAAATAATGTTTCCAATACCATAATTTTTTAAATATGCAGATTTAACAAGTAAATACTGTTTTAAACAAATATAAACAATCATATAAGATTGTTTTAAAATTTAAAAAAAATAAAATAATTTTAAGACATAAAACAATCATAAGATATTGTTTATAATAAAAACAAATATATAGAAAAAAATCAAAGCGAAACACAAACTCTTTCATTTTCAGGTATAAAACTAAGTTTTATCATTTTTATAGTTTTTGGCAGTGATACTTGTTGTCCATCTGTGAACCTGTGATGTTCTGAAAGAGCCATTTTCATCCAATATTCACTAAAAAATTATGGGGAGCACACACATTTACAATAGGGACAATGGCAAACAAGCTGTAAAAAAGCCCCTTTACAATTGACTTGTATTATATATGGCTATAAACATGAAACAAAGACCTAGTTGAATAATTATTGTTTTATTGATGAGTATTATTTATAAACAAAAGACCAACTTATTGAAAAGTGTGTTTAAGTGAGTTTTTTAGCCTGGTTTCAGCTCTCAAATTATTTACAAAAAGACCAATTTAAACTCGCTTAAACCCACTTCTGTTTAAAAAGGATCAACTTCTGTTGTAAAAGACTCGCTTATAAAACAAAAAGACACACTTAAACACACTTAAACCAACTCATAAATAAAAAGGCTCACTTTTGACACACAAAAAACTTACTCCTTACAGAAAAAAACTCGCTTAAACACACATCTTCTTAAAATAACCAACTTTAAACTCAGTTAAGCACAGTTTAGCGCACATAAAACTCGCTTTTAATAGCAAAAACCAACTTCCGCTGAGAAAAACGCAGAAAAAACACAGTTTTATGTTGGTTTAAGTGTGTTTTGGTATGAAAGTGGGTTATTTTTTTGACAAGGGCTTTTAGGGCAATTTTTACATAGCAGAAACTCCCTGATATAATATAAAGTAATTGTTCAATAATGAATATGTGCCATTTTATTGCTACAGTAGCCAAAATAATACATGTTTTCAGAATTATTGATTTATAAACATGAGTAATGAAGTACTTTGACTGTCACTACATGGCATGTCTATAAATAGAAACTGAGTTCCTGGGAAAGAGACACTTTCTGACCTTGTTTGCTTTTGTGTGGCTGTCAGATTACTGTACAGTGCAATATATTTTATAAATAAACAAATAAAAAATTATATAAAATAGATACTCTTTAAATAGGTATAGTTGGATTTTAAGAAGTTTTCAAACGTATGTATGCAATTAATTGAGAAATTTCAAAACATTGTATAAATAAGTACTCTTAAAAAATTTAAATCGTGCCTTGTGGTTGGATTGTAAGAAGTGTTCAAAGGTAGGTAATAATTTTAATAATTAATTTTAGCATTATGCGGTTGTTATTGGTTTTGTGAGAAAATAGATAAAAACGCATCAATATTTCTTCAGTCACATTTCAACATGTCAAACTTCTACACACTAACACTGATACTGAAGTTTATTGTCACACTTAACTATTTTTTTATTGGAATCTATGCATACATTTAAGATGTGTAAAGGCTTATTTATAACAACATATGCGTAATACAATATCACTGCAGTATGTTTAATAAGATTATTTAACATTTACAGTAATTCAATATCTTGATGTTACTCTGTTTTGCAGTAGACACGTGTGCTGTGAGTCCCACAGGAGACAGGCTGTACATCATCAGCTATTTCAAGCACAAGCTTCTCACCCTGGCCAGGGATGGCACACTCCTGGCTACATACACAGACCCAGCACTATGGTGGCCACGTGGTCTACATGTGACCCCTGCAGGCCAGGTGCTGGTCTGTGGACACATGTCCTTCACTGTACTACAGGTGGGCTGGGAGGGAAAGAGTAAGCTGGCTACTCTGGCTACTGAGAGGCATGGAGTGTGGAGGCCATGGTCAGTCTGCTACTGCAGCACCACATCATCCATCATTGTGGGACAGAGGTGGAACGACAACATCCTGGTGTTCAGAGTGAAATAGTGTGTACATGTATGTATTAGTTGTTGTTATTAGTGATTAGTATTTCAATGACAATGTGTTGTTTAGCATACCAACATTGTAGTGTGTAGTTAAAGATGCAAATAATTTATGTACACATATAGTTATCTGATTATACAATGTGAGGGTTTTTGTTGGAACATAAGATCTAATGCATATTATGTTATGTTGTCATAACGTTTGTGCCATTATGGTCCTAAAATGTAGTTCTTGTAAACTAAAGTTCTTGCATGAAAAAACAAAGCATTTTAACTGAACATGACGTAATATTAGTACATAGATGCACATGTACGTAGCAACTGAGGCTATTTTTAGACTTTCATTTCTATAAACACCATGATGTCATGTAAGAAATGTATATGGATGAATACTTTTTTTTATAAAATATGAAATTGTTTAAGTTATCTTTGGAGGAGTATATATTAATATTGAATGCAATGTTTACAGAAAGGTAACACTTGATGTAATATTTATTAATTTGCCATATTTTATGCTGTTGAACATTTGTTATTGATTTTCATTACATTTATATAATCGTGTGTGTGTTAATTACATTTTTTATTAATTTGTTTGAGTCCTAAATATACATACAAGAAATACATCAAGCTATTTTGCTGCTCCAGTCGCTGCTGAGTCAGGACAAGGATGCTGAGGATGTGGTGGACAAGGATGACCTGAATACACAGAAGGTAACATAGACCCTTTGTCAGACCTTTTCTTTGTCATTTTGGGGAAAAAATGCCATTTTGAGTTTGGCATATTTTCCTGTGAAAAGTCAATTGATTTGGGAAAAACTAATTTAATATAATTCTTTCTAATTTATCAAATTATACGAATAAAATCATTTTATGATAGTACATACTTTGTTAGATCTAATTGAAATATGATTGAGATATAATAATTATAATGCAAAAAAAAGGGGAACATCACATCAGGCAATTTACACATGTTTAGTGGAAAAAAACGCCCCGATTGGTCGTTTTTTATCACATCTTTACACAGTAACATATATGCCAAAATTTGACAACAAATGGTGAATGTTTGTGTTTCTTGGAAATTTTGAGCACTTTTATCGTAAATATTTATCAGAATGTCTTTTTAATAATGGACTATACAGAATTATCGGGTAATGAGTAACAACTGTAAAAGTAGTAAGTTGGCAGTAATAGATAAAAAGTATGGTTTCATACGGATGTATTAAGGAATCGATCAAGACGCGATTATGCGTATCTATGCGGGAAAGGGTTAAAACAATTTTTAGCTCGACTATTATACATGAAATATATATAGTGGAGCTATCCTACTCACCCCAGCGTCGGCGTTTCCATTTCCGTGCCGTTTCTGTTTCCGTTAGCGTGCAAATGTTTAAGTTTTCGTACTACCCCAATTATTTTCAATGTCCCTTGACATATTGCTTTCATATTTTGCATACTTGTTTACCAACATGACCCCAACCTATAAACAAGAGCAGACAACTCTTTCAAGCATTTTGTCATAATTATGGCCCCTTTTCCACTTAGAATATGCAGCAAATGTTAAAGTTTGCGTACTACCCCAAATATTTTCAATGTCCCTTGACATATTGCTTTCATATTTTGCATACTTGTTTACCATCATGACCCCAACCTATAAACAAGAGCATACAACTGTATCAAGCATTTTGACAGAATTATTGCCCCTTTTATACTAAGAATATGCTTATTATTGATAAATCTTTGTTAAACTTTGCGTACTACCCCAAATATTTTCCTATATCCTTTGACATATTGCTTTCATATTTTGCATACTTGTTTACCAACATCACCCCAACCTATAAACAAGAGCAGACAACTGTATCAAGCATTTTGACATAATTATGGCACCGTTTTACACTTAGATAATTGAACATTTTGCTTAAATTGCCATAACTTCTTTATTTATGATCACATTTATTATTACTTTGACAAAACAACACTTACCTGAATACCACAATGGATTCCACCCAAACAATACCCCACGCCCCTACCCAGAATCCCTTCCCCCCCCCCCCCCCAACCTTTCCCCCCATTTTTTTATTATTTGTTTTAAACATCATCTAATAAATTACCACAATCAACCACTCCACATTATACCACCCTCTCATCATCCCCCCGTACCCCCCCCCAACCTCCCCCCAAACCTCCCCCCAATTTTTTTTGTTGTTTTAGCATCATCAAATAAATTACCCCACCCCACATTATACCCCCTACAAAAAAAAACCTCCTCCCCCACCAAAATTTTTTTTTTGTAACATCATCTTTCAAATTACCCCACCCCACATTGTACCCCCCTCTCACCCCCCACCCCCCTTCCCCCCAAAAGAATTTTTTTTTTCATTTTTTTTTTTTCGAAAGATCCTCTAATAAATGACCACACCCCACATTATACCCCCTCTCACCCCCCCCCCCCCCAACAAAATTAATTTTTTGTTTTCCTTTTTTTATTTTTGAAATATTGTCTAATAACTTATTGAATATGAACAATTTCCCCATGATGGCTTACGTTATACTGTCAAGCACTCGAATAGTCGAGCGCACTGTCCTCTGACAGCTCTTGTTGTTAAATCTGATTAATGACTTTATTCCTGTTTTTTCTTGAAGAGTCATAATGCACTGTCATAACGTCATTTCACTCTAAAAAAAAAAAAAATATGTAGGGTGCAGCCCTCCCCCCCCCCCCAAATGGCCCCAGGGCGTCTGAAAAAATTCCTGTTGTAAGCATTGTAATTATAATAAGGCACTTAATTATTTAAAAACAAATAAAAATGCTTCGGGTATGGGTCCGTTTAACTGACCCATAAATACACCAGGAACTTGTGTATTTCCTGTTTATTAAGAATGCAAAAAGACGAGGTGATAAAGAACAGAATGAATTTACATAAGGTAAAATATCCTCTTAAATTGTTTGTATATTGCAAAATCATTTATATTCCTCCTCATGAAATTTTGGTGATTACAAAAGTTTTTCATGGACATATAATTAGTTAATGTGTGGATTACTCAGTTTGGAAAAATAAATAAGGAATTTGTGTCAGTTCATTTCCAGTGTGTTTGTGATAAATTTGTAGATCGGTAAAACCTTAAAATCAACAAAAATTAGCATCGAACGCATAAGAATGGATTTACAGTGTTACATCTGTATTAAAAATGCTAAATATGAATCATGAACATGAATATGAGATATGATATCATAGAAGTTAAAATTGCGTCTTTTCTTTTATGTATCGTGTTTACAGCACGACTTCATTGACTTGAGGATCAATAACTAAAAAACTTTTTCAGCTTGATGCTTCCCAACTTATTCATAAGAAACCTCATTAACACAACACCTCTAGAATTTATGTCATTCCCATGCAGACCTTGAGTTTTTAAAAAATTGTGAGATATTTAATTAAGCTTGGAATGCCTTGGTTGTATAGAGCCTGTTTGCAAGGAGATGTTAAGTTTTTAGTATGTATATAGTGTTGCTGTTATTTGTCGAATTTGTGGTCTGAAATCGACCCCATTTACAATCCTAAAACAATGGATTTTTCCCAAACAACTGCCTCAAATGTCCAATTGAAGATAACGAAAAATAAATGTATCACAATATCAAGTTAATCTCCCTACCGAGCTCTATTACTTGAACCTTATTTCATGTAAATACAATTTTGAAAACGCTTATTCTCAATTATATAGTATTTTTAAGCAAAAAAACAACAACATCAATGTCCCAATTTGTGGTCAAAACACCAAGAATTTTCCCTATTAGAAGGACTCCGGCCTCATTCCACAAACTTAAGTCTGCTTACAGTCTGTTGTTGAGTGTTTTTTCAAGAAACATATGTGCCTCCCTCTGGGATAATGGGACTAAATACATGTGTGTAAAGTGTGGTCCCAGATTAGCCTGTGTAGTCTGCACAGGGATTAAATGCATGTGCATAAAGTGTGGTCCCAGATAGCCCGTGTAGTCTGTACAGGGACTAAATGCATGTGTGTAAAGTGTGGTCTCAGATTAGCCTGTGTAGTCTGTACAGGGACTAAATGCATGTGTGTAAAGTGTGGTCCCAGATTAGCCTGTGTAGTCTGTACAGGGACTAAATGCATGTGCGTAAAGTGTGGTCCCATATTAGCCTGTGTAGTCTGTACAGGGACTAAATGCATGTGCGTAAAATGTGGTCCCAGATTAGCCTGTGTAGTCTGCACAGGGACTAAATACATGTGCGTAAAGTGTGGTCCCAGATTAGCCTGTGTAGTCTGTACAGGGACTAAATGCATGTGTGTAAAGTGTGGTCCCAGATTAGCCTGTGTAGTCTGCACAGGGACTAAATGCATGTGCGTAAAGTGTGGTCCCAGATTAGCCTGTGTAGTCTGTACAGGGACTTAATGCATGTGTGTAAAGTGTGGTCCCAGATTAGCCTGTGTAGTCTGTACAGGGACTAAATGCATGTGTGTAAAGTGTGGTCCCAGATTAGCATGTGTTGTCTGTACAGGGACTAAATGCATGTGTGTAAAGTGATCCCAGATTAGCCTGTGTAGTCTGTACAGGGACTAAATGCATGTGTGTAAAGTGTGGTCCCAGATTAGCCTGTGTAGTATGTACAGGGACTAAATGCATGTGTGTAAAGTGTGGTCCCAGATTAGCCTGTGTAGTCTGTACAGGGACTAAATGCATGTGTGTAAAGTGTGGTCCCAGATTAGCCTGTGTAGTCTGTACAGGGACTAAATGCATGTGTGTAAAGTGTGGTCCCAGATTAGCATGTGTAGTCTGCACAGGGACTAAATGCATGTGTGTAAAGTGTGGTCCCAGATTAGCCTGTGTAGTCTGTACAGGGACTAAATGCATGTGTGTAAAGTGTGGTCCCAGATTAGCATGTGTAGTCTGTACAGGGACTAAATGCATGTGTGTAAAGTGTGGTCCCAGATTAGCATGTGTAGTCTGCACAGGGACTAAATGCATGTGTGTAAAGTGTGGTTCCCTTACCTTCTGTCAACGAGTTGTACAAGATGATACCAGGTGAGCCTTGTTCTGGGATAATTGTGCTTAATGCATTTTAGTGCCATCTGCAGAATAGCCTGTGCAGTGGGCACACAGAGTAATATGGGATGATACTTTCCGCTTTTTGTTTAAAGGGAATTTGTATGCCCCCGGTAGGGTGGCATATAGCAGTTGAACTGTCCGTCAGTCAGTCAGTCAGTATGTCAGTCTCTCCGTCCGTCTGAAAAAAACTTTAACATTGGCCATTACTTGCAATATTGAAGATAGCGACTTGATATTTTGCATGCATGTGTATCTCATGGAGGTGCACATTTTGAGTGGTAAAATTTCAAGGTCAAGATAATCCTTCAAGGTCTAGGGTCGAAAATACAAATCCAAGGAAAGTAATAAGCTTTAAAGGGAGATAATTATTATATATAATACATTTTCGTTTTAAGAGTATTTGTATGCTCCTGGTAGTGTGGCATATAGCAGTTGAACTGTCCATCAGTCAGTCAGTCAGTATGTCAGTCTCTCCGTCCGTCCGAAAAACAACAACATTGGCCATAACTGTTGCAATTTTAAAGATTGGCATGCATGTGTATCTCATGGAACTGCACATTTTGAGTGGTAAAATTTCAAGGTCAATATAATCCTTCAAGGTCTAGGGTCAAAAAAACAAATCCAAGGAAAGTAATAAGCTTTAATGGAGATAATTATCTGACCTGCCAAATAAAATATTTTTTAAAAATATATCAAAGTGGCGCAGTAGGGGGCATTGTGTTTCTGACAAACACATCATGGTAAAAGGTCAAGGTCATCCTTCAAGGTCTAAGGTCGAAAATACAAATCCAGGGGAAGTAATAAGCTTTAAAAGGAGATAATTATTATATATAATCATATGAAACCATACAACTGAAGCATAATCAAAATGACATTTTATGGTCAAGCCAAGCACACAATGACACTTTTTGGCATACAAGTATCTTAGGTACGTTAAGGTTACCTGTGAATTTACAGTCACGGTAGTGGTTTAGAATTAATTGCTACTAAAAATAGAGATTTTACAGAGGCAATTATTTTCACGGGAAGTAATTTATATAATTATAAATCTCAGATTATATATTTCCCTACCAAGAATTTAAGTTATTTTCACAGTTACTGTACAGATTTTGTATTTTGTTTATTTATAACTTAAATGATTGATTTGTCAAAGATTTTTTATGCCCCCTTTCCGTCACACTTTGTGTTTAGGTTTTGAAAAATGCCCATAAATTCTATGTCCCTTGAGATATAACCTTCATATTTGGTATGCATGTGTATATGGACAAGGCCCTTCCATACGCACAAAAATTTTGACCCCTGTGACCTTGACCTTGAAGTTAGGGTCGGCGTTTAGGTTTCGAAATCTGCGTTTAGGTTTTGAAAAGTGCTCATAACTTCTATGTCCCTTGAGATATAACCTTCATATTTGGTATGCATGTGTATACGTACAAAGCCTTTCCATAAGCACACAAATTTTGACCCCTGGACCTTGACTTTGAACTTAGGGTCCGCGTTTAGGTATCGAAATCTGCATAAGGTTTCGAAAAAAGCTCATAACTTCTATCAAGCGTTTATAGGGGGCATAAGTCATCTTATGGTGACAGCTCTTGATTTTAAATGATATAACTATCATTTCTTTCCTGTACTAATTTGTGAATGGTTGGTTTCATTACTTACCTGTGGACTTATGTACATAGATACATGATGAACTGTGGCAATGATCTCTTTGATAAACCACAGGCCTTGCTGGTCATCGATGTCTGACTTGGTCATTTTTGACTGTCTACAGACCCCCCCCCCACGGGGTAGGGTGGCATATAGCAGTTGAATTGTCAGTCCATCTGTCTGTCTGTCTGTCAGTCGTCGGTCCGAACACTTAAACATTGGCCATAACTTTTGCAATATTGAAGATAGCAACTTGATATTTGGCATGCATGTGTATCTCATGAAGCTGCACATTTTGAGCGGTGAAAGGTCAAGGACATCCTTCAATGATAAAGGTCAAAAACAAAATCCAAGAGAAGTAATAAGCTTTAAAGGGGGATTATTTCTATACCTGCCAAATGATAAATAGAAATTATATTTCAAAGCGGCGCAGTAGGGGGCATTTTGTTTCTGAGGAACACATCTCTTGTTTCTAAACAAAACTCAAGTCTTAGTAAAAAAAAGTGTAGTCTCAGGTTAGCCTATGAGGACTCCACTGGCTTATGTGGGAAGACACTATTCACATTGATTAAGTCCAGTTTTTCAAGAGCGATGCTCAAGTTAAGTCCGTATAAGGGTTGTATTTATACATTCTTATGAGAATAAATTTGGTATAACAAACAATATGATTAAAAAAGTGGTTATTGGGACAATGGTGTTCATGTTAATGCAAATTAAAAATAATTGTTAAGAGATACTAATGTAAGCAATGTGTGATTGAATTCAGAGCGCTTAAAATTGAATGGCTCTTGTGCTATTTTAAACTTTTCTCACAGTGGTGAAGTCTTAATATATTTATAAATTACTGTAAACGAGTATCCAAACTAGAAACCTAATTCTTATATAACTGTGGAAACTTAATTTATTTTAATAAAGAAAGAATGAACATAAAATGCAATAATAAATACAATTAATATGAATTAAGAGAACCTATGAATTTTGACTTGTTCACAGATTAGCAGAATAGTAATTTTCTAAAAATTATAATATACAGTCAAAACCTGTTGGCTCAAACTTGCTTGGCTGGACTTTCCGGTTTGTCCGGACTATCCTCAAAGCATCTATTTTTGTATTGCTAAATATTCATATACATTTATGTCAAATGGCTCGAATTTTCAGGGGTCAAATAATGTCTCATTTTTTTTTTAAGTCCCCATCACAATTTTCACGTTGTTTTGTTTGCCTGGCTCTAAAGCACCTAGGGTCGCATAAAGCTGTTACTTGATTATGATCACTTGATTTAAGGCTCCCTATAATTTCAAACATGTTATTGACTCAATCGTTAATTGATTTGAGTAAAAGATGACAATCTGGCGTTTTTGTAGATGCTATAATATTATGGCTGGAACAGCTGCATCACAATATGGTTTATTAAACAATCCATCCAGAAGGCCAAAAGCCCAAGAGGACAAAGCAAGCATACAGTGTTTACAAAATACACAGTTTATGATTATACAAAATAAAGATCTACTATAATAGTTAGAGCTACAGTTATAATATGTCAACTTGAATAGACAATTTTGTATCTATGCGTCGTCATGCCATTCTTAAATAAAAACACAAGCAAATAAAGTAATACATGTGTTGTTTAATACTTGGGCAATGTGCATATAATGCTTATATATTGCTTTGTTTCTTAGCGTTATTCCTTACATAAGATCATTGTTTGATTGTTTGTGTAACTGTTTTAAAATAGTGATTACTTAAAAATGTCATGTATATAAATTCTGTTCTTACTGATTCAAAAGAAGAAAGTAGTACGGAGATTAGGCAGTATGAATACTCTTCAACTGGAGATGTAAATCTATTGCAGATTTATGTTAGTAAACATAAGTATATTCAGATCGGTTGGATCGAATTCTGGATGGCTCAAACTTTTGTTGTCAGTCCAGCCAAGTTAGAGTCATTGGGTTTCGACTTTATTCAGCAATTAATGTTTGCATTGTATTTAAACTAAGGAATACACCGGACTAAAAAAAATCTTAATTATTGTTCTTAATGAACAATCATAAATTTAGATTAAAAATAAATGTAATAAATCTTGTCAAACACATTTCTAAAAACATGTTGATTAAGTACTGTAAATTTGTTATAATTTGTGGTACACTAATTAATGTTGATTTCGTGGGTTTACTGATCCACGAAATTCACTCAAACACATAACAAAATGATCCATGCAAATTCATGTTTTTTTCAACAAGTAAGAAATGAACGAATTTACATGTCCACAAAAAAGTATTTTTTTGAAATACCTCCAAGTGTTATGCCAACTAATATAAATGATTTTCCAGGATCAGGGGTATAGCATTCCAGTCTCTAGCTTGAATTGTTGACCAATATTTTGCATATGTTTCATCAGTCAGTGACTTTTTTAAAGTTGTAGTTTTTCTGGAAGGGGCACGATTCTGGGCTATTTTTCCTTTTTCAAATTTGAGAGTTTTGTGGGTCACAATTTAAAGAAGTTTGTGACTAGAATTTTCGCATGTTTAAGAAGTTTGCTACTCATTTCTTCACTATAATTAAAATTCGAGAATCATTTTACTTTCTTAAAATGAATGGGTCAAAGGATGATACAAAACATGACACAAAACCCGTCCTGTGATCGGATTTGTGTTTGTGGGCAATTGGGTAATATGTTTTCAGAAACTTGTGTTTTCCCTCAACATATCAAACAAAGTTTATGATAGCAATTTACTTGGAAAAAATCGTTTCTTGTGAAAATGTGGATTTTTAGGCGTCACCAAAGAACGGGCAAACTAGTGTTGTCAGTGTGTAGTCTTTAAGGGCAAGTGGCCTATAACATAATTTAAATCCAATGTATATGAGCAGTACAATATATGGAAAAGTAAAGTGATACGTATAATGAGTACAATTTAAAAACAATGATTAGAAGATGATTTTCTATTATTTTTTGTTTTTATACAGGAAAACAACTTCTTTAAAATTGGGCTTAATGCATAGTTTCGTAAAGATTGCTATATAAACATTTTTAGCTCATCTATTTTTTGAAAAAAATTTATTTGTCATCACCTTGGTGTCGGCATTGGCGTTGGCGTCGGCGTCCGGTTAAGTTTTGCGTTTAGGTCCACTTTTCTCAGAAAGTATCAATGCTATTGCATTCAAACTTGGTACACTTACTTACTATCATGAGGGGACTGGGCAGGCAAAGTTAGATAACTCTGGCGTGCATTTTGACAGAATAATGTGCCCTTTTTTATTATACTTAGAAAATTGAAAATTTTGGTTAAGTTTTGCGTTTAGGTCCACTTTTCTCAGAAAGTATAAATGCTATTGCATTCAAACTTGGTACACTTACTTACTATCATGAGGGGACTGGGCAGGTAAAGTTAGATAACTCTGGCATGCATTTTGACAGAATTATGTGCCCTTTTTATACTTAAAAAATTGAAAATTTGGTTAAGTTTTGTGTTTAGGTCCACTTTATTCCTACAGTATCAAAGCTATTGCTTTCATACTTGCAACACTTACTAACTATCATAAGGGGACCGTGCAGGCAAAGTTATGTAACTCTGACTGGCATTTGGACAGAATTATGGGCCCTTTATACTTAGAAAATTGAAAATTTGGGTAAGTTTTGTGTTTTGGTCCTCTTTACCCCTAAAGTATGATAGATATTGCTTTCATACTTGGAACACTCGCAAACTATCATTAGGGTACAGTAAAAGGACAAGTTGCATAACTCTGGTTGTCATTTTTACGGAATTATGGCCCTTTTTTTACTTAGTAACTTTGAATATATGGTTAAATTTTGTGTTTCGATCCACTTTACTTCTTAAGTATCAAGGCTATTGCTTTCAAACTCAAATACTTTCATGCTATCATGAGGTTACTGTACCTGGCAAGTTGAATTTTACCTTGACCTTTGAATGACCTTGACTCTCAAGGTCAAATTATTAAATTTTGCTAAAATTGCCATAACTTCTTTATTTATGAATAGATTTGATTGATACTTTGACAAAACTACTCTTACCTGACATACCACAATAGACTCCACCCAAACCATCCCCCGTGCCCTCCCCCCCTCCACCCCTCCCCCCCCCACCCCCCTATTTTATTTATTTTTTTTTCCATATCTCACATACCACACCCTCACACTATACCCCCGCCCCACCCCCCCCCCCCTATTTTTTTTTTTTTGGAAACGGTTAAAAAGCACAAATATTTATTTTTATTATTTTATGTTTGAAATACCGTCCAATCATCGCACTCAAGAACCCCCTCACCCCCCACCCCCCCACCGATTTTATTTTTGCGTTTTTTTTTTCGCATTTTTGGAAGATAATGTAATAAATGTCCACACCCCCACACTATACACCCCTCTTCACTCCACCCCTCCCTCCTTTGTGATTGTAAATGAGAGTCCTTTCATCTTTAAAAAGAAAATAGATGAGCGGTCTGCACCCGCAAGGCGGTGCTCTTGTTTTAAAGTTAACATCACCCACTGTGCTGTTGTTTTCAGGACAGCACCACCATTGACATCGAGTTATCCCAGCAACAGCACCAGTCCAGCCTGCAGGAGCCCCAGTCCAGGACGACCCATCCACTCCCCTGACCCATAGCTCATCATACTTGATATCCGGAAAAATGGGGCTTATGCATGTGCTTAAATTGTTGTCACAGATAAGCCTGTGCAGTTTGCACAGGCTTATAATGAACAACACTTTCCTCTTAAAGGTATATTATGTTGAACAAATAATCCTCTTTATGAAAATCCAGTCTAGTCAGAAAGTACCCTCCCTTATTAGCTTATGTGAATTTCACATGCTTATCAGGGACGACACTTTCTAACATTAGTGATCCGCATATTGGCTTATGAAAATACATTTCTGGAAATGGAGTAAAGATTAAAGATATAAATTTACAGATAAGTATAGCATTAGCCAACACTTTTCTTGTTTTAATACAAAATGACTTAATTTGTATTTATTTTCATGCTATTAAGGACAAGGAAACAATAAAATGCCATATTAGAAATTCATGTTGTTGAAAACCTTCACAACCTGTCAAGAGGCATAGTTTGTTATAGATTATAATATAATTTGTTACAAGTTCCTATCACCCACTGTGTTGTTGTTGTTTTCAGCAAAGCACCAGCATTGATATGGATTTTGCCGAGCAACCGCACGAGTTCCCCCTGCAGGAGCCCCAGTCCAGAACAACCCTTCCCTTCCCCTGACTTCTAACTCCTTCCCCTTGACCTCCTGACTCAAAAAGTCAGCAAAAGTTGAACAAGTCTGAGAAATTCTGAGCATGATTCTGAACGAACGCAATGCCCACTTCAAGTTGTCCACACTTAAGCCTGGGTAGTTTTGTTAAGCTAGAGTTCAGCGTTCGCCTGAGAGGGATGAGTTTTACAGACACAAAAATGTATAGCAGTAGTTATGGTAACGCTAACAGTCAGTTGTTGCTGTTGGACATTACAACAAATATCATGAAGAGTAAAAAGTTCAATAACTTGTTCCAATCTTTATAGGACAAACATAAATTCAACACAGATAAAGTAAACACAGAACACGATACACCCATGCTGACAAAGAAAGGCAGTAATGACTTGGCTGTGAACACAGATCAAATACATCCATGCTGAAACAGAAAGGCAGTAATGACTTTGCTTTGAACACCCAGAGCACGATGTATCCATGCTGACACAGAAAGGCAGTAATGACTATGCTGTGAACACCCAGAGCAAGATATATTCATGCTGACACAGAAAGGCAGTAATGACTATGCTGTGGACACCCACAGCGCAATACATCCATGCTGACACAGAAAGGCAGTAATGACTATGCAGTGAACACCCAAAGCAAGATATATCCATGCTGACACAGAAAGGCAGTAATGACTATGCTTTGAACACCCAGAGCACAATAAATCCATGCTGACACAGAAAGGCAGTAATGACTGGGTTGTGAACACCCAGAGCAAGATATATTCATGCTGACACAGAAAGACAGTAATGACTTGGCTGTGAACACAGAACACAATACACCCATGCTGACACAGAAAGGCAGTAATGACTTGGCTGTGAACACAGAACACAATACACCCATGCTGACACAGAAAGGCAGTTATGACTTGGCTGTGAACACAGAGTACAATACATCCATGCTGACACAGAAAGGCAGTAATGACTTGGCTGTGAACACAGAGCACAATACATCCATGCTGACACAGAAAGGCAGTAATGACTTGGTTGTGAACACCCAGAGCACAATACATTCATGCTGACACAGAAAGGCAGTAAAGACTTGGCTGTGAACTCAGAGCACGATACATCCATGCTGACACAGAAAGGCAGTATGACTTGGCTGTGAACACCCAGAGCACAATACATGCATGCTGACACAGAAAGGCAGTAAAGACTTGGTTGTGAACACCCAGAGCACAATACATCCATGCTGACACAGAAAGGCAGTAAAGACTTTGTTGTAAACTCTAAGAGATCCATACATCCATGGGGTGTGCCACAGCCGCAAATTACGCCCACTATTGTGAACAAGGTGCTTAAAGTGAACACGTCTGGTTTTGTTATGAGCACATAGCACTCCAAGACCAAAAGGCCTCGCATTGAATTGATGCAAGAGAAGGCTTTGAAAAATAACAGCAGTTTTGTTGTGTGGTCCAGTACGACCTTCGACTCTCAACCTTAAGAAAGCAGAACTCAAACTCAGCTCTTAGCAATATCAGCAAGGCCAGCATGTCATCTCAGCTTCTTAAGCTTCAGGTGAGACCTTACAGTGTTAATTATTTTGTTGAAATTTGGGCCAAAATTCAGTCCCATTCTTATCTCAAATTGTCTATATCCATGAGTACTGGCTTAAGTTCTCAATTCATGTTTTCCCGGAAGAAAAATAATGTTTTGATAGGTTGCAACATTGAGTTAATCAGAACTCAAATTCAGCCTTTGGCAATATCAGCGAGGTCAGCATATCAGCTCAGCTTCTTGAGCTTCAGGTGAGATCATACAGTGTTATTCATTTTGTCGAAATTTGGGGCCAAAATTGAGTCCCATTCCTAATCTTAAACAGTCTATATTTACCATAATTACTGGCTAAAGTTCTCAATTCAAGGTTTGACCCCAAACAATATTTTAATAGGTTACAAATTGAGTTTGTTTCCTTTTGCAGCTCTATAAGTTGAACCTTAGTGCAATTTATCTTGATAGCACTTATTCTCAATTTTTAAATTATGTTTAGCAAAATCTACAACCATTTTCCCAATTAAATTCAAAACACTATGATTTTTTACGAATTGTCCCAATCCAAAAATGGTTTAAATAAAGTCTGCACAGAGCTAGCCCCTAGTTATAGCACAATTTTAAGTTTTTTATCAGCATAACTGGCTTAATTATACTCCCACAAACAAAGTTTAGAGGGGTATATAGGAGTGAACTTGTCTGTCGGTCCGTATTAAGTGTCCGCTCTCTAATTCAAGTAGTTTCCATCTGATATTCACCAAACTTGGTCAGAAGTTGTATCTACGTGATGTCTAGGCCAAGTTCGAACATGGGCCTTGTCGGGTTAAAAACTAGGTCACGGGGACACTTTGTGCGTTTTTACCATTCAGCATGTTGTCCGCTCTCTAATTCAAGTAGTTTTCATCCAATCCTCACCAAACTTGGTCACAAGTTTTTTCTAAATGATCTCTAGGAAAAGTTTGAACATGGGCCATTCTAGCCTAAAACTAGGTCACTGGGTCACTTTGTGCCTTTTTAACATTCAGCATGGTGTCCGCTCTCTAATTCAAGTAGTTTACATCCGATCTTCACCAAACTTGGTCATAAGTTTTATGGAGATGATCTTAAGGCCAAGTTAGAACATGGTCCTTTCTGGGTGAAAAACTAGGTCAAGGGGTCACTTAAAGCGTTTTAAAAATTGAGCATGTTGTCCGCTTTTTTGTGAAGACGACATGCAAAATATTATGTGTCAATGCGGCATGTGGGGGTATTCGTCACATCTGTGACAAAGCTCTAGTTTGCTTATTTCACTAAGTTTAATAACTATTTTGAACTCACATCTATTGTTTCTTATTAAATGCCATACAGTTGCATTGTCTCACATTTCAAGTTGTTAAGTCTCAGGTATAAGTCATAAACTTTCACATTTAAAGGTGTGCAGACTCACACTTAAATATGTAGATTGTAACATTTAAAGTTGTGTTGTCGCACATTTTAAGTTGCTGAGTATCACATTTAAAATTATGTATTTTCACATTTAAAGTTCTGTAGTAACACAATTAAAGGTGTACAGTCTCACATTCTAAATTGCTCAAGTAATGCCTGTTTTTGATTTACAAAAAATAAATATAACACCTTGCTACAAAACCAAAAATTCCAATTTCAAGTTGGTGCGCGTAAAACATTGATACTACGTTATTCTGAGTTCTAATTGGTGAACAATTAATTGCAATATTCTAAATATCAATTTTAGGCACAATGTTTGGCATTTTAAAAACAGGTCTGTAAAGTAAGGTGTTGCAAGGCTTATTCATGTGTCACTAAACAATCTGGTTTTAGTTTACTTTCCATTTCCTTTTCAGTGAACTTTACTAGCAAACATGACAAACGTCATTGAAGTGAAAGTCGATGACAGCCCCCTTCTTGCACACATACTACAACTCGCTTAAGAAATTCAGCATGAAGACGTCTTGCGTCAGAATACCAAGCCTCCTATCAATATCTCCTCTCATGTTGGCTACATCAACACTTCCAACAGCAGAGCCTTGGTGAATTGACTTCCGTCTCAGCATCGATGTCGCTTAGCAACAATTGGATGATGGGCGTCGACAAATTAGGCCGGACAAGTCGCTCGAACTGAAACGATCTGATCCAACAGGTAGAGCAGGCGTTGCGTGACACGTCTGTTAATGTGACTGACCTCGATATGTTGTTCTCAAATAATGTGAACCTTAGGCCTGGAGAGCAGTATGCGATTGACGCCATTCAACAACAGTTGTTGTCGGCAATTCTCGGGTTTGGGGTGGCGACTTCGGCGTCGGGACTCACTCCATCTCTGTCTATGGCCCAGTCGCAGCAGCAGCAGCAGCAACAAGAACAATAAGTAGTATCTTAGCGGTGTTCTGGGATATGGGGCTTCATGTATGTGCTTAAATTGTCATCCCAGATTAGCCTGTGCAGACTGCACATACATTAAGTCCTATTAAAGTGTCATCCCAGATTAGCCTGTGCAGACTGCACATAAATAAAGTCCTATTAAATTGTCATCCCAGATTAGCCTGTTCAGACTGCACATACATAAAGTCCTATTAAATTGTCATCCCAGATTAGCCTGTGCAGACTGCACATACATTAAGTCCTATTAAAATGTCATCCCAGATTAGCCTGTGCAGACTGCACATACATTAAGTCCTATTAAAGTGTCATCCCAGATTAGCCTGTTCAGACTGCACATACATAAAGTCCTATTAAATTGTCATCCCAGATTAGCCTGTGCAGACTGCACATAAATAAAGTCCTATTAAATTGTCATCCCAGATTAGCCTGTTCAGACTGCACATACATAAAGTCCTATTAAATTGTCATCCCAGATTAGCCTGTGCAGACTGCACATACATTAAGTCCTATTAAAATGTCATCCCAGATTAGCCTGTGCAGACTGCACATACATAAAGTCCTATTAAATTGTCATCCCAGATTAGCCTGTGCAGACTCACATACATTAAGTCCTATTAAAGTGTCATCCCAGATTAGCCTGTGCAGACTGCACATACATAAAGTCCTATTAAATTGTCATCCCAGATTAGCCTGTGCAGACTGCACATAAATAAAGTCCTATTAAATTGTCATCCCAGATTAGCCTGTTCAGACTGCACATACATAAAGTCCTATTAAATTGTCATCCCAGATTAGCCTGTGCAAACTACACATACATAAAGTCCTATTAAAGTGTCATCCCAGATTAGCCTGTGCAGACTGCACATACATAAAGTCCTATTTAAGTGCTATCCCAGATAAGCCTGTGCAGACTGCACATACATTAAGTCCTATTAAAGTGTCATCCCAGATTAGCCTGTGCATACTGCACATACATTAAGCCCTATTTTCCCAGAATGAGGCTCATATAGTTCACTTAAAATCAGTATTTTTTCTGCCTGATTGAAGAAATCTCCTAGCATCAAATGGTTAGTATGTGTTTTTAAAATTAATCCACTTGATAAATAAATAGCAAATAGCAATTGATCTCATATCAGGTTTAATGATAGAAGGTGAAGGCATAGTGTTGTCTACGTTTCGGCCGAAATTCAGCCCTTGAACCAAGCTTTTATCCTTGCATACAAAATCTGCTGTAGTAGACTGGTTAAAATTTTATTTAATTTTAGCAAATCAATTATTTAAATGACTTCAGCACATTATACAATTATTCCCTTCAATATTTTTTTAAGTTCCTGAATTTTGTTTTAAGAGCCAGTTCCTACAGGATCCCATGCTGTCATAGATCGGTACCCAGCTGAACAACAGGCTGTCTGGTAAGCTGGGCCCGGATAGGTGCAGCCAGTCTAAAGCTGGGGCTCCAAACTGTCCTGCCAAGTAGGCTGATATTACCTCTTCTACAAGGTACATTGGTCCTGTAATTTACCTTGTATAATGTGCAGTGTGTTACTACTCAAAATTTTATTTCAATAGTGTGTGCGTGTTATACATTGGTAATACTCTATCCTTGCTGGTAACTTAAACAAAATTCATTACGTAATTGTAAATATTCATAATCGTTGCCTTTTTGTATTGCCTTGAAAGGGTGCAGGGGGGATGTCGGATAGAATTGTAGAATTCTCTCCGTCCTTCAATTCTTCCTTATGTCCGTCCAACTCTTTTGGAGTTACACGTAACTTAATGCAGATTGGTTAGATATGGATGAAAAATGATTGTATAAAGTGAACAGTATATAGTAGGCTGTGTGTGTGTGTGAAGTGTTTTTTGTATACCTCATTTGTATCAAGAGCCTTCAAACATAATGTATTTCTTATATTATTTAATCAAACAACATTGATTGACCTCCAATATAACTGATGCTATTTCAGAATGCATTAATTATTTGGTTTACAGGGACATATGTCAGTGATGCGCAAAGAGCTGGTTCTCTGTTCACAGAGAAAAATCCTAACAACTCAGCCACTACATCCCAATAGGTAAGTCCCCTAACCATTGCAAAACGTACACTGGGGCACCAGATCACTGGGATATAAGTCGTCCGTTTACATTCTGCACAGTATGCAACCACAGCTGATTTGCTTATTTCCCTTACAGGTACCCAATATAACAAGAATGGGATTAATTTTTTGATATGCACAGTTCTGTGGTCTGAGCGGAATTTTACCTTGTGACCTTTCGATTCCTAGACCAGCATCCCTCCACTTGACTTAGGTCCCACATTAATACAGCTTTACGCAAAGACATGATATCTGAGAAATGTTCATGTATTTTAAAGTATTGCCAATTTAAAGTGATGAAATATTAGGATATTTATTACACTCGGGGATTAAGAGAAAGTCCCTTTCCCCCATTGCTATGCACCTGGTGAACATATTTGTTTCTCTATAACCACCTGTGAAATAAAGTTTAATAATATACTGAAATTAACTGAACACATATTCTCTGTTGATTTAAAATGATTGAATTGCATGTCAATATTATTTTCAGAAGCTTTCCATCTCTGAAACGTTGTTGCCACAAAATTGGTTCAGTTCAAATCTGTTTATGTTGGCTAAGCAATATGGAAGTTTATGGTTGACAAAGACAATTTCTATAATGCTTGACATATTTGCACAATTATCTGTCAAGTTTTTCACACAATCTACTTTTTCCAGGCAACCCGAATATCAAGGCGTTAAGTTTGTTCTGGATGCAGTTACAGTCACAGCTTTCAAGCCAGCAGCTGTCGATGTATTGAGAGTCTCTCCTCTCCATGTTATCTGACCTGCTGCCTGTGAACATCCTGCACATAGAACCTTTGTGAGTTTGTGAGAGGTGTGTAGGCTTTTTGTAAATACCTACTTTCAGAGACAGTTTAAGGGAACACTGGTCCGTCTAAACGCTTGTCCGCCTGTCAGGTTGTGTGGCATATATAACCTCAAAACATATTTCTTAATTTGTTATGCAACTCTTCAAACATGTTAATCAGCATGTGGACGTGTACTGTTGTGTATTTTATATCAGCTTCCTTTTGCATTAGTGGAATTGGGGATACAAAAACTTTTTCATTCCATGTTCATATTATTTTGCCGTAAATATTTAATAATTAAGGAATATATCTCGGACCACCTATCTATAAATTCAAATCAAAGAAGCTTTAGCACCATATGTCAGTTTTGTTCTTTTTCATTGCTTTCCTAAGTAACACAATCAGACTAATGAACTTAAATTAACAGTAACATACCTTCCTTTATTTCAGATCCCATTCGATGTAAATAAACCGGCCAATCAAAAAGACAGCCTGAAATATTCCTCATCTTGAATTATTGGGAAGGCAGGAAAACGCCTGTCACTGTTAAGATAAAAATGAGGGAATGACAAAGCACAGTATGACCAGTTAAGTCCTGTGATAAGCCAAGTCCTGTGGCCAGACATGTCATGTGGCCAGCCAAGTCCTGTGATCAGCCAAGTCATGTGATAAGCCAAGTCTTGTGGCCAGTCAAGTCCTGTGATCAGACAAGTCATGTGATAAGCCAAGTCATGTGATAAGCCAGGTCTTGTGGCCAGTCAAGTCCTGTGATCAGACAAGTCATGTGATAAGCCAAGTCTTGTGATCAGCCAAGTCCTGTGGCCAGCCAAGTCTTGTGATCAGCCAAGTCCTGTGGCCAGCCAAGTCTTGTGGCCAGCCCAGTCCTGTGATCAGACAAGTCCTGTGGCCAGACACGTCTTGTGGCCAGCCCAGTCCTGTAGCCAGACAAGTCAAGTGACCAGTCAAGTCATGTGATCAGACAAGTCCTGTGGCCAGACACGTCTTGTGGCCAGCCCAGTCCTGTAGCCAGACAAGTCAAGTGACCAGTCAAGTCATGCGATCAGACAAGTCCTGTGGCCAGACACGTCTTGTGGCCAGCCAAGTCCTGTGATCAGACAAGTCCTGTGATAAGCCAAGTATTGTGATCAGTCAAGTCCTGTGGCCAGACACATCTTGTGGCCAGCCCAGTCCTGTGATCAGACAAGTTATGTGATAAGCCAAGTCTTAGGATCAGCTTCGTTCTGTGGCCAGCCAAGTCGTGTGACCAGTCAAGTGTTTTTACCAGCCATGTCCTATAACCAGCAACTTTGTCTCGTGTGTACAGTCCAATTGTATGGGAAGAAAAATCTTTATTTCATATTGTATGGTTATAATGATACTGACAGTATCTTGATGATTAAGTATTTTGTTATATATTGGTAAAAAGACCAATATGATAAGGGGAAACTCAGTAATAGCAGTAATGTTAAGTTTTATTTCAAGAGCATAATAATGCAAGTACTACTATTTTGTCTGTATTCAGAAACTGACTCTATATAGCTTTATCCTGATTATCGTTAACAGACAGACAAAATGTTTGTACAATTGTTGTTTTTTAAACATTGATTTTAAGCCTTCACAAAGTTGTTTAAATAATGCCGATACCTTGGACAATATTGTATGTATTTATTGTATAAACAAGACATGCTGATTTTTAGTTTTTACCTATAAAATAGCAATATGTGCTAGGTAAAATAATTGATCAGAACTATATCATAATTGTGATGCTTCTATTTTGATATGTCTGTCATTCTGTCTGTGTTCATTTATCATCTGTTTGCTCTTTTGATGCAGTATTTTATCAAGAATTTCATGTAGTGATGTAATAGTACAATATCATATAATTATTTGATTTATTCAAACTAAATTAACCTTCTGTTAATTACCAATTTATTTATTGACAACAGATACTTTGTTTAATATTAACAATAGTTAAGCGCGTGATACAAATTGTGTGAATGTACATGCATAATATTGCGACAATTGATGCACACATTAATGAAACTATTTAAATAAAGTGGAATTTAGAAGTGCATCTTAATTGTAATGGAGTTTGTTTAATTATTAAAAAAGTATGCTTTCATTGTTGAAAATATGATAGTAATTCCTCCACAAGTAATTTTGTTTCAAAGTGAGTATTTTCATGAATAATGATCCTAGATATGGTTGTAGATTGTCCTTGTTGTATCATATACTGACATGCTCATCATTTGTGTTGACATTTGCATTCTAGCATTAAAAGTTCACTATGCTTTAAATATTTGTATGTACACATTTGCGACCAACTTTTCTAATGTAATAAGTGAATAACGTAACACAGATTATGTGTCACTGTATATACGTTTATTTTGTCATTTGTAAATAGATCAACTGCGAAGATAATGTTTTTGTTTGTACATTATTCATGAAATGTTGCCATTTCAAACAGATACATTCACTGTTTGAATTCATTTGTACAAAATTGTTTCATATTAAACATCATTCACATATCAGGCAATAGAGAAAAAGAATTGCTTTGGATGAATGAGCACATTAACCTGTATAGTAAATTAAGACATGCAGAATATCAGATTATTAACATAATAATATACTTTAAGCATTAGAAACACCTTGTTTTATGTCAAGCTTTTCAGTGAATATAATTAAGCAACTATTATCTGGAAATTTGGAAAACAGTGAATAACGATTCAAGGGAGAGCAACTGTGATATACTTAATAAAAGTCGTCTCCCTTGTATAATTGTACCTCTCAATGTAACAAGAACATTGAATCTTTTTTTATATTATTCCACACTATAAACTTTATACTATATTCATTCAATAATCACTAAAGAAATATGGTTTGCATAATTGTTTATTTCTATGCGTTATACCAAATTCACCAGTATGGCATCAATTTAAGTTCATCATATTTTTTTTGCCAAAATTGGCCATACAGTGCTAAAAATTTGGTATTCTGACTATTATTAGTGCATGTTCTCATACAATATCACATTGTATATTTTAACACCGAAGCAATTCTGACTATTATTAGTGCATGTTCTCATGCAATATCACATTGTATATTTTAACACTGAAGCAATATGTGTTAATATATTAATTTTTATTTATTGACTTGTTATTGCTTGTTAAGGTGTCTAATTTTGAATTATAGCTGTAAATTGATTGTGACTATTTTCCAGTTTTGAATGATTGCTTTTAGTTGATTGTTTACAAGTTTTGTAAAAGCTGTTTTCATGTTGACTGCTCCACATTAAATGTCGTTGATGCACATTCACTGCGGCCAGGTTCCGTAAAACTCCCAACTCATCTGATGTCTTATGATTGGATTCCATACATAGTGGTTGTTTATACTCAGCTTGCTTTGCATTAAACATGTCTGCTTTGTTGTTAAAAATTATACACAGCTTTTTATTAGACGAAATTGTGTAATATTTCAAATTTTTGATATCAATTTTTTATTTCGAACAAAAATATATTTTGTTTATTTGTATGTATATTTAGCTATAATAAAATTGTTTCTATAATATATATAAAACAACATATTTATAAGCAATAAACTATATTGGTAAAAGTAGATTTAAGGTTCAAGATCATGTCTTAATTTGTTCGATTATCCCAAATTAACATTTTGCAAAAGCAAAACTTGTTGAATAAAGAAAACTTTATGCAACGTACCACCAGGTCTTTTAACCATTGATTGTGTATCACTAACGATCAGGACTTTATCAGGGATACATAATTGCCTTTGCATGGCTATAATGTTTGTGTTATTGAATTGAATAATTTCTGTAGTTTGGTGCACATTAATTGTTGTTGTTTTTTTAAAGACATAGCATATGTCATATAATATAATATCATTGTAGTTTTGGTATGTTTAGGGATATAATCATGTTAATGTATGTGATTTGCTGATCCATTTCTTGATGTTTCACTCCATTTAATGTATATAGCCATGCATAGAGCAGGAATATTGTTGTACTGTAAAAAAATGTTGTTATAGCAAATAAAAAATTTATGTGAATTGTTTCCTCACTTCTATATAAATTTCCCTTTTGGCGATGGCATATTGTGATTTGGTCTGTCTGTCCGATTTTTCGTTTGTCCCCTGTCATACTTTGGTCAGCCTCGGATACCTTTCAGAACCTTAATAACTATTCTGACAGATCTTCACTTGGGGATTGTTCTTCATGCAGATATTATGTAAGTCGCTCCAAAGACTTGTTATGTTGTTCTCACGAGTAATAAGGTAGTTGGAACGAGATAACTTTGTATTGAGAATGAACAGCTTACCCGTGGGAATGAGAAAGTAAGAATGACGTTCTTAATCATGGGAACAAGTCACTAATTCATGGGAATGACAAACTTAAAAACGTACACGTTAATGTGTGCACACGTACATTTCACGCCATGATTGGTATTTTCAGTAGACAAAGCCCACTCCTATTGAGAGTAGGTTAAGTATGTCAGGCAGAACGTTTTATAAAATATGTGATTTTTGTTATGTACTTGATTCAATGTGGCACTTTAGGATTATTTAAGACAATGTTAACCACTATCTGAAATCAGGCTAAATGAATGGGAGAAACATGTGTTCGTTCTGAAAATTTGTTTTCGTTCTTAAAGCTAACATCTAGTACACATGTATGTGAATTTTTATTTTTCGTATCAAACATATTTACATGTCATATCCTCCAAGTCAGGGAATTATAGTGATTTGGTCGTGTCTGAAATTCTGTTGAAATGTAAAGTATAATTGACCTTATCGCAACATCCGGGCACTTGCGTCAGTTAGAGTTACATGCCCCTTGACGACGGTGAAAACAAAAGCGCTGTCGCCATTTTATTTGCATTGAAATATTTAACACTGCTCGCAATTTTCTTAAGTTAAGGCACATCTTCGCGACCATTTTTTAGAATAAAAATACCCAGAAATAGAAATTCTTTCATTATAAATTTCATTTAATGAACGAACACAAATAAGGATGAAAACAAACAACCAATACATTTTAAATATATGCAACATATAGTAGCTGATTAGAACCTCTATATTTGTTACCTTAATACCTTGTTACGTATTAAATAAATTATCATGATCAATGTTATTGTTTTTATTTAATTCACACCAATTTCGACACTTTTTGTTTCCGCATGTTAGGTATTTGAATGCCTCTTTCTTCATCACAAACCGATTATCTCGTCATGATCGGATACTGTCCAGACAAAGAAAACACGGTGTCATAAAGCCAGCTGGGGACCTATACTTGGGGCTCTGCATAAACCACATGTGGTCATTAAACACAATTTATGATACCTCTATGTCATCTCTTGTTATACTGAGCAGTCATTTTAGCCAAATTTTTAATGCCGAAATAATTGAATATACAGTTGCTTTAAAAAACACGTTGACACCTTAAATAATCATTTAATTAAATTAAATGCAATATTTTTCATTTGATTGTTTGCATCAGTCTTAAAATCGTGTAAGCTTTTGTATTCTGGTGTTTAATTGCCCCTTTGTTTTGCATAATCCGATTATCTGGTTTTGATCAAATATTGTCCAAACTTAACTGACAAAAAGGTGTCATAAACCACACTGGGTGGTCCAGACAGTGTCATTTAACACGATAGATGCCACCATGTCTCCTCTTTCTGGTAGTATTAAGCAGTCATTTGGATGAATAATTAACGCCGATGTACTAAACAGTTGCTTAAATTAGATATATGAAATATGGTCAAATATAAAGTCATGTCCAATTTAGATTATCAGAAATTTACACCGTAAAGATACTAGCCCGATTAATTTATTAAAGTATTTAATAATTATAAAATTTACGTAAAAAACAAGTAACGTATTTAGCGTGTATCAGTTAATTAAAAAGACGTCATTCCGTATTAAGATTTAATGTTACGACAATAAACGGTCGACATCATAAAAAAGAAATTACGTTTGACAGCAACGGGGGTAAATAATGTTTGAAAAACAAATATTTATACAGATATATGTGTGTTAATTTTAATATTTGTCACTCGTACTCATTACAATGAACACAACTAAGGCTTTCAGTAAGTCATGTACCAGATGTCCCTACGTATTTTACAGCTTCACATTAGCATGATAAATTGACATAGTAGAAATATAATTATAATGTTCGAAGATGAATGAACCCTGAAAAGAACGACAATACTCATTGCATCAACACATAAGGATACTCCCATTATTACAGAATAAACGAATTTACCCGGTGTCTCAGTGAGAAAGTTAATCATGAATGTCGCCGCACTCGATCATCGGCCACTTGGTCGGGTCATTTTTCCAACATCCAGCTTGCAATTTGTACGGACATTCATTTAGTCCAATTAGTTTTATTTTCTGATCATATCGGGCTTTCGAAGTGCAATCTAACCCTTCATAATAGTCAAAAGACATTTTAAACACCAATTACAGGACATTTAATTACTTATCGACTTACCAATAGGAATGCAATTGACGAAATATCAGCAGAGGTGCTCAATCAGCGTAGTAAATCGGCCGTATCTAGGGCATTGTTTTCACCGTCGCTAAGGGACTGCCCCTTTTGTGACGTCATCGCGATAAGGTCAATTGCTGAAGTGATGAAATGGCACACATATATATTCAACAGAATACAAACTTATATTAAACATGTATTTATTGTGTTGTTTTAATAAGTTAAATTATATTTTAGTCCAAGGTCGTTAAATGGTTAAACAATATGAATCACTGTATTTACGTTGGTAAAAAAGAGATGCACATTATACACCATAAGAATTTCTTAATCTCTAAACAATCGAAAACACTGTTTTGTGAAAAGAATGCTGACCATTTGATAGCAAAATATTGGAAAATCGCGTGACCAATAACTGTTAGTATATGGCTACAAAGTACAAACCGGCATAAATGTTTCGTAACAGGCTAGAGCGAACATGAGAGACGTAGTCGCATCTGTTTTAAAATAATTTGCTAGAAAAAGTTAGTGAGGCGTGATCGATGACATGAAGACCTTCTGAGCACGACTACAAACGTACTCTTAAATGCGTATTCACATGCAGAGGGCCAGATAAGATGCGTATTTGCGTAAAATACGAATGACAAAAAAGAAAATACGCATGACTTAAAATTTTGTTGAGTAAAAAAACTCCTGACTAAATTCGGATTACGCATCGTCTGCTATTTCAATGCGTATTAGCCGTTTATACATGCATATAAATTCATGTAAACATGACTGGTTTCCGTCATTGTGTCCACACCGGTAAAAACGTAGTGACATCACCATCTATTTATAGAATGTGGTTCCAAGCCTAATTTACTCCTCAGTCAGAACGGTAACATTTCATGTTGGCCCACGATAAAGGCCGATTTTGACACAACGGGCTCCTCGCTGCATTGTTGATAATCGATATACGCTTATGGTGAAATGACTTGACAACACATTAGATAAAACCCGAATCGCCCTACTTCAAGCATATTACAGTTCATCTCTTGTGTGGCACTCTGGAAAACCTTTTACCTCCAAGCACTTTATAAATGGCGCTAAAATACACATATAATACAATTAATGGCTGCTTATAAGCCAAGAGCAAAAACATTCAGAAAAACTGTTAAATAAAACAAAAGTGCTTGCTTTCTTGTGTACAAGAATGCTTGTTATAGCGAGTTAACATAACATGTACAATTTATTATTAGTTGTATTGTATGTATGTATTTATTTTGACCTTGCGGTCAATGATAACCTATGAAAGTGCAAGCACTTATTTCCAATGGGGTCCTTTGGTTTTGCTGAAGAGACAGCAAGCAGAAGAGACAGTATTGGGATACAAGGAATCCGGGTGCGATACCCTAGCTCTTTGCGAATAGATACCTTGGTTCTTTTACGTGCTCAGTGTATAGCACCGATACACGTGAGAATTACCTGGGTTGCATACCAGTACATCTCTAGTTGGGTGGGAAACACTTGAAGCATTTCTGAAATGTCCAGTGCCCCGACCGGGATTTGAACCGGGGACCTCTGGAATTGTAGACCAGAGTGTTACCGCTCGACCACCGCACCACCGATGTTCCTTTGAACAGTTATGATCCTTTGAACATAAATACTCCTTAAAATTATCGCATTTTAATTTTTACTCCTCAATTAAAAATTTCATGCGTGAAATACCCCTCGGCTGAAAAAATTATCTGGAGCTCTGTTCACATGTGAACAATATTACTGTTGTTGTTGCACTACTTCTTATCTAACAAGCAACCAAAATATTATTACAAAATTACACTAAAGAACACTTAAATGCATGCATTTGTATATTACCATACGTTTTTTTTTCACTTGAAAGACGCATAATTGTCGCATGAAATGTGTGATATCATTGTCAAACCACACATTAGTGTAAGTAGATAAAATTATACTACGGGAGCGCACATCATATGTGTCCTCACATGCCTTATTATGAGTATATTTCTTCACTATCAAAATATAAATCGTATGTTAATATTTGATTTAAACGCAGTTTTCTTTGACACATTTAAACCACACTTGCATAGCCGCGTCATGCAAAAATGGGTCTTATGCGTTTCGTTCAGGGTATCTTAAACCCAACTTGTGCGTTTTTCGCAGTCTGGTCAGAGGCGATGTTATTGGCTATCAATTCACTCAATGGGCTATATATAGGATTGGCGCATACGAAATAAAGATCCATTTTTGCATGACGAGGGTCCTTAAAAATCTCATTGCGAATTGTAAATGGCACATTTTAGCACAATGCTTTTCGATACAAAATTGAATTCAAAATAGCAAACTTGTAAATAATGGCGGCCTATACAGGCGTTCAGGAACAATTTCCACACGTGCTGACCGAGTACGGCAAATATTGTGGTTGGATAATTAAACGATTTTCCTCTTATCGTGACACTTTACTATTTCGGTAATGTATGTTTTCTCATCTTGAAAGCAAAACTGTGTTTATCAATAGTCAATTATATTTTCACCGGACGATTAAGTGAACGAGTACTGACACTGAAATTCTGGGAGATAGATGTTAACGCGTAACTGGGCCACAATTTGTGTCGTTTGAACATACAGTAGTCCGGAATTCCTTACACTGAACAGTGCTACATCATTTGCGCTGAGCACAGACATAGTAATGTGGCCAAAGTTCAGAGGTTTTATCTCGAATAAGCCTATGAAATATTCGAAAATATATATGCGTGTCTGCTGGCGTTATGTAAAAGTCATGTAATGTGAAATACTGGGTAAACAGCTATGCCGAAAAAGCGCATTAGTGCTCTATACCTATGTTTAGGTCAGAGTTGTTGACACCGTGTGAACTGCTAGGGTACGAGTAATGCATAAACAACAATGTACGGGTCAAAAGGGCTGTCTTTATGACTACCTAATTCGTGAGTAAAAAGTATTGCTCGCATATTTATTTTCATCAATTATCTTATTGTATGTTTTGAATTTGTATATTGTGTCAAAAATTAAAAGTTGTGTGCAGGGAATTTTCGTCATGAAATCATATTCTTAGTGAGAAAGGTATTCGATATCCCCAAAGATTATTAGTCCCAAAGATGTTTTGATAGAACTAGTTAAATTTACCTTAAATTTACCTACGATTTATACAAACACGTATATGTTTGTAGGAGCCAGGCTGTGTATTAGTGCCGTCTCAATAGTCCCCCCACCACTTGGAAGAGCATTTATTTGGTTGATGCACATAGATCATTTACATTACATGCATACATGCTATGCATCATTTATTGTTATAATTGTTATAATGTATTGTTGATTAATCTTAAATAAACTGATAAACTGTTAAACAGTTTACATGAAAACACAATCGAAGTTTGCATGAAGTTTAGGTAAAGCAATACGAGTTATTTGTTGATAGAACACCAACGGTAAATTGAACGCGAAGTGGCCCTGAATTGATTAGGACTAAGCTGGGACGACACTTTACGTCACGCATAAAACCTTATGTTTACCATAAGCGAACTGCTTACGCTAATCTGGGACGACACTTTACGTACATGTATAGACCGTTCCATAATCGATAAATTGACCGCCGCCATATTGTCAGTCACGTGACTGTCCGCCATTACACTGCTGCTAACTTGTGCGAGTCTGCGATTCCAAAAGCCAAAGACGTAGAGAATACCCGCTTCACCGTTGTCGGATAAATAAATTACTTAATGAATAAATGTGAGGCGATTATCACATTTTTGTTGTTTAAATGATTGTTTGAAGTTGAGATTGATTGTTACAAATAAAATGTTTAAAATGCTTTCGTGTGTGTGTTTTTTTTTATATCTGTAATCAAGTGGTAATCATAGGCGAAAATTTGCCGGTTCAGTCGCTCATACTATGTTTTTGATTAGACTTGTTACTTTTAACGTTTCACAAACAATTCACGCATGTATTGTTGTGTTGATTTTAATAGCCGCAACATCAAGCAGATTATATTTTAATTAATACTTATTTTAATTAATACTTATAAAAGATTCTCGCGCAATTAATTACCGCTAATTGTTTGTAATTGATCTCATTTGGTAAAAATCTGCATTCCAAAATCATTACATATTATATTAAGTAATGATATTTTTGATACGCCTTCCATTATTTTTCTTGTTCTAACTGATATCAGAGATAAAAAATTGTGGTTTGGATTTATATTAATTTTTTTAGATGGAATTTTGTCACGTCAAAACGAGCTTTTTATCATGAGAGAGTGATATTGATCTTGACGACCTTTTATGTGATTATTCGGAAGATGAAGAGAATGCGATCTATGTGATATATCTATATTTTCATCTTTGAATCATTTAACAGCTATAAAGCTAAAACTACTAAAAATTGTATTTTATAGGTCTTTGAAGTAACGCAAAACAAACGGATAACGACACCAAATGTTTAGTCAATTAATCCACACAAAAAACTCCGATAAAAAAAACACCTAAATAATATTTCAAAAATATATTATTAAGCGCCAAACGAATTTATTAATACATTTATTTGCAACTTTAAAAACGCGGCATAAGCATCAAATTAAAGATGACTGAAAGGCCGACAATTTGACACAATAAAGAGCTCTATGCATAAGCGGTAATATTTTTTTTGCAGAAAAGCTTCAATAAATTACAATAGTAATACATCTAATTATAAAAATATAATTATCAATGGCATGAGGACGCTAGTGTGATAAATAAATGAGTGTTAGAAAGTGTAAGGAGTGCTTTGAAAATAAACATGCTACAAAGCCATATTAAAAGCAAAGGACATGACAGTATTTACATGTAATTTTAATTTGATGGGTTTTGTAAAAAGAATGACGCTATTGAGGAATATTAACATACAACTGAAAAAACACAACTTCATATGATGCAAATTGAACTGTGTACTCATGTATATTGAAAACTCGTTACTAGTGAGTATGAGTGACACATATCTAACACTTTAACACACATATATTAATATACATATATATATTTTTTTTAAATATGTTTTACCTCTGTTTGGTGTCAAATGTAATTTATTGTTTTATGATATCGTTCGTGCCTTGCCGTAACATCAAATCTTCATACGGAATGACGTAGTTTTAATTAACCGATACACGCTAAATACGTTAAATGTTTTATTTTTATATTTTTTTAAATACTTTATTTTTTTATAATTTAAACGGGCTAGTATCTTTACGGTGTACAATTTCTGATATTCTATATTGGACATAACTTTTAATCTGTAAAATATGTAACATATCTTATTTACGCAACTGTTAAGTATGTCGGAGGTAAATTATCTTACCAAATGACTGCTTAATACTACCAGGAAGATGAGACATGGTGGCATCATCAATTGTGTTTAATGACCAGACTGTCATCTGCCACCCAGTGTGGTTTATGACACCATGTGGTTAGTTAAGTCTGGACAATATCTGATCAAAACGAGATAATCGGATTATGCAGAACAAAGGGGCAATTAAACACTGGAATGCAAAGGCATACACGATTTAAAGATTGATGCAAATAATCAAATGAAAAATATTGCATTTAATTTAATTAAATGCTTTTTTTAATGTGTCAATGTGTTAGTTTTCCAAGACAACCAAGACCATGTAATGACGGCCTTAGAATTTAGAAAGAAATTCATCCGTTGAATAATCGGTGCTCTCTTATATATGTTACCGATTGTTAAGCAGCAGTGTAATGGCGGACGCGGAGAGAATTCAGGGGAGATAATGATGTAATGACTAAATTATGGAACGGTCTATAAAACCTTCTGTTTACCATATATGCGAACTGCTTACGCTTATCTGGGACGACACTTAACGTACACGCGTAAACCCTTCTGTTTGCCATATGCGAACTGTTAACGCTAATCTGGGACGACACTTTACGTACGCGTATAAAACCTTATGTTTATCATATGCGAACTGCTTACGCTTATCTGATATAACACTTTAAGTACATGTGTAAAACCTTCTGTTAACCCTATGCGGACTGCTTAAGCTAATATGGGACGACACTTTACGTACATGTATAAAATCTTCTGTTTACCCTTTGCGGGCTCTTTACGTACATGTATAACACCTTCTGTTTTCCCAATGCGGACTGCTAACGCTAATCTGGTACGACACTTGGCGTACATGTATACAACTTGCTGTTTACCCTTTGCGGACTGCCAACGCTAATCTGGGACGACACTTAACGTACATGTATAAAACCTTCTGTTTACCAAATTCGGACTGCTAACGCCAATCTGGGACGACACTTTACGTACATGTATACAATCCAGTTTTCCCAAAACGAGGCTCAATCGGACCCTAAACGTCTACACCGCCATTGATACGGGAAGCGACTCTGCAAATAAAAAACGATCACAACAAAGTGGTCAGCAGCTAAATTCCGCGCAAATACAATCAGTTGGAAATTACAAATGAATCCTTGTGGAATCCATTTGGACAATAGAAATCGGATCCCCGGGAATATCGCTGAAGTCTCTGTTTCGTTTAGACCCTGACGAATACCGCTACGTCCTGATAGTCAACACCTCCGTCGCACTCTAGGCTAATGTTTCAGGCTTTAATTTTAAAACCGAAAACATCTCTGATAAGATTATGGATTGTCAAAATTATGTATACGCCACGTAAAATATATCATTTATAGCGTATTTTATGTCATAATTTACCCCGCTGTTTTGTGGCAATAGCGCACGAGTTATGCTGTTGCTGCATTGTTTAAATTGAGCACTGTGAAAACTGTGATTCTAGAATGTTCATAAAATGCCATCCCATTTAAGCGTGGCTAATCAGGGACGATACTTTCCGTCTAAACTGTATTATCGCTAAGAAGAGACTTCATTTAAACGAAAATTACAATAAAAGCGGAAAGCGTCTTCTCTGATTAGCGTGTGCGGATTGCACATGCTAATATTGGACGACAATGTCTGCACATACATTAAGCCACATTTTCCAAGAGCGCGACTGCTTGTTGTTAGCTATGAGCGTTAGCTCACACTTATGTAGAGACGCACTTTTGCAAGCCAGTTTGATTTTAACTACGCTAGGAAAGATAACTGCAAGTCAGTCTGTTGTTTGCTAAGCTATGAACGATAACCTCTGCCTGTCTTCACTACCTGCAGTAAAATTATGCAGACGACGAATGCTAGAAGCGTCTGCTCTACCACTGCAGTGTGTATTTAATCAATAGTGTTTAACAGTTTGTAAGACGACATTGGCCAGTCTAGTGTTTATCATTGAAATATGTACATATTGGCTGCGTTCAGGGAAGACGGGGCATAATGCATGTCAAAATAATAATATTAGCCTGTGCACACTGATTAGCCTGTGCAATGCGCAAAAGCTAATCAAGGACGACTCTTTCTGATTTTATGGTGTTTTTCGTTAAAAGACAGTCTCTGGTACTGGAATGAAAATTAATGCATATGCATTAAGTCCTGTTTTCCCAAAATGATGCTTAAATTACCTTTTTATTAATGATTAGAAAAAAACACACATCAACCTGTGCTTTAAGACACACTCTTTATAAATGTGAATGGGTTGTGTCCGTTTCAAACTTGCGATATAAAAAGCTATAACATAATTTTGAAAACTGACTTGGGTCTAAGAATATACAACAGCGAACAACTTCAGTGCCTTCATCGCTTTGATTTTAAATAATGTACTCGGCTTCTCTGCTGCGTTTTTGCGACGAAATGAAACTGTTAGTCTATCACTCGGAATGCGAATCTTAGCCGGCCGATACATTCCCGTTTCTTGTGGTGTTCCGAAAAGAATAGTGAAGCGCTGGATTATTCAAATATCTGTCAATGACAAATGTCTTATCAAAATTAACAGGTAACTAACCAGTTGGGATATTACTAAAATGTTTATCTTGTTTATTAATATCCTAACATTTATTGATAGCGCTAGCATATATCAGAACTTTTCTTTGATGCATTTTTTTCGGAAATGTATATCTGCTTAAGATGGAAAACATTATTACTAGTACGCTAGAAAATGAATTTGATACTTTACAATGTTTCATAATAAATTACATATTTACGATTTGTTAACAATCGTTTAACGTATTGAGTAGGCTTGTTAGATTCATTAATAAAAAGTTAAAGCTCCTTTAAAATGTTGTGTCCGTTATTTTAACGCTTTGAAGAGTTATGTACATGACTTGTAGCTGAATTTGTTATTCGTCCGTATTTGTAAAAATTTAAATCTGATGATTTTAAATATTAGCATTTTCCCATGTGCCAATCTCATAAACTCAAACGGTAATGTTAATCCAAATGTCAAATCATAACTGTTACTTTGCGATTCAATTTGTTTATGTTGCTTTAAGTAATATTAATGATGCCGTTCACAAATGTTCTAAAGCTTAAAACTCAGTGCAAAATTTCTGGTAGATGAGAGAATGTAAATCGTCTAGCTGCTGTAGAATTGCATGCCATAACGCACGCCTGCACTATATAATCTTGCATACTATATGTTATTATTCAAAGTTTCTTGATAGTCATATTTGTTCATCTAGATTCCCTGTATCGGTCATATATCTTTTGAATGCAGAATGCCGGATTGCCAATTAATTTTGAAACCTGAAACCGGAATATATCAAAGTAATACACTATGTTGTATGGCTTTAAATCTACGAGACGTAGGTTCTCAATATAATGCAACATTCATTAGATATATATAAGAAATGAAACTCCAGTATCATAATGAGTATATAATTGTACGTTATTCATTTATTTAATGCAAATGACCTATTCATATGATCCTCACTATTGCAAAAAGGGGATTAATGCATACGTACAGGCTAATGAGGGACGGCACTTTCCTTTTCTATGGAATTGTTCGATTTAAAGGAAGTCTCTTCTAAACAAACATCAAGTATCAGCGGTAAGTGCCGTCCTACATTAGCCTGTGTGGACTGCTACTCAGCGGTAAGTGCCGTCCTACATTAGCCTGTGCGGACTGCTTCTCAGCGGTAAGTGCCGTCCTACATGAACCGGTGCGGACTGCTACTCCAGTCTATGCGGTAAGTGACGTCCTATATTAACATGTGCAGTCTGAATGAAGTCTCTTCTAAACCAAAATCAAGTCTCAGCGGTAAGTGCCGTCCAATATTAGCCTGTGCGGACTGCTAATCAAGTCTCAGCGGTAAGTGCCGTCCTACATTATCATGCGCGGACTGCTAATCAAGTCTCAGCGATAAGTGCCGTCCTACATTAGCCTGTGCGGACTGCTAATCAAGTCTTAGCGGTAAGTGCCGTCCTACATTAGCCCATGCGGACTGCTAATCAAGTATCAGCGGTTAGTGCCGTCCTACATTAGCCTATGCGGACTGCTAATCATCAAGACTCAGCGGTAAGTGCCGTCCTACATTAGCTTGTGCGGACTGCTAATCAAGTCTTAGCGGTAAGTGCCGTCCTACATTAGCCTATGCGGACTGCTAATCATCAAGTATCAGCGGTAAGTGCCGTCCTACATTAGCTTGTGCGGACTGCTAATCAAGTCTTAGCGGTAAGTGCCGTCCTACATTAGCCTATGCGGACTGCTAATCATCAAGACTCAGCGGTAAGTGCCGTCCTACATTAGCTTGTGCGGACTGCTAATCAAGTCTTAGCGGTAAGTGCCGTCCTACATTAGCCTATGCGGACTGCTAATCATCAAGTATCAGCGGTAAGTGCCGTCCTACATTAGCTTGTGCGGACTGCTAATCAAGTCTCAGCGGTAAGTGCCGTCCTACATTATCATGTGCGGACTGCTAATCAAGTCTCAGCGATAAGTGCCGTCCTACATTAGCCTGTGCGGACTGCTAAACGAGCCTAATCTGGACACCACTTTACATACGTGCATTAAGCCCTGTTTTTTCAAAAGGGTTGCTTATTTACACATCCAGGAAATGCATACAATACATAAAACATAAACGAATTAATACAGCGGATGTGACTGCTTTTGAACAATCACTACATACATTAGTTGTGTTTAAACCGATTGATGACTTCACGCCATACTTGGCCCAGAATTATCACAAAACGCAAACGCGTAAACAAAAATCAACCTGATTATATATCAATTTGCTTTATTCCGCATGAAATGTTGTAGGTTCGGTCTGGAAATGTCTCAATAGATTAAATTGGAACTTAAAATATGCTATGGCCATGAAGTGTAGATATGCAAAACACACACATGTTTACTGATATGGCTGGAAAGTGAGCGTCATTTAAAAATTAAACATACGAAATAAAGGGTATAAAACGGCGGAAAAAAATGACTCGGTATGAACGTCGCCATTTTGACTATCGCGTGATATAACGCATCCGCTTCACATTTCATGACAGTCAACTAAATTGAACACGACAATCATACATTAAATGTGCAATGATTCAGTTATATAAAATTGATGTATTAATTATATTAATGTCCTTTAAATAAATAAAAAACATCAAAAACATCTATTTAAGTTTTCACTAAATAATGTGTACTTTTGTTGAAGAATTTCCTGATTAATTAACGTAAACAATCATTAAACGCCTGCACAAAAAGACTTGTTGAGTTATTAAACACATAAATTTACGTATAATATAAGAACAAAATGTGAATGATAAATTTTACAATGCAAGTCGCTTATTTATTGCATAATAAAAACAGCTGCCTTCGGATACAGAATACTCGGTAGTCCTCAGCGTCGACTCTTTGTTCACTTCCGATGACTGGATGCAGACGATTCGGGTCACCAAAACATACGATAAAGTATTGTAGTGCTACATCACCAAAAATAGCAATCTTATAATTACAGATACTAGTACATGGGCTTTATAACTAAGCGCTTAACTAAATGTTAATTTTCCCTTATAAGAGTCATTATGTAAATGCCTTTTGATAAAACTACGTCCGTATACGTGTTACTCTTTTCACTCTCACTCATACTTATATTGTTTAAAGAGACTGGATACATAGTCGAACCCTACCCGGCGAACGACATCGCGATACTGCGACTGGAACATTCGGCCTTCCTCTCCAACTACAACCGCCCCGTGTGCCTTCCATCGCCGCTTCTTCCGTTTGCGGCGTGTCGCATTGAAGTCAGTATCGACCGTGTATGAATCTAACGTTGATGCCGATTGTTACGTTACTGGGCACGGAGCGACCGAAGACAAACTTGATGGGAGTTCGTAAAATGGTTTCATTTAAGGATGGCGTAACGTAATTATCGTTGAGGAAAAAACATACATTTTAAACAACAGCGTTATTATCGCCAAAATAGTACTCTTTATGATGCTTATTATCATTATATTCAGCAGCAGCGCTATGAACACCATGATTATAATAATAATAATAATCATCATCATCATCATCCTCAACCTCCTCCTCCTCCTCCTCCTCCTCCTCCTCCTCCTCCTCCTCCTCATCATCATCATCATCATCATCATCATCATCATCATCATCATCATCATCATCATCATCATCATCATCATCATCATCATCATCACCATCATCATAACGTTCTAAGTTTGAAACGGATACACTTGTTTGAAATGTGCGCGTTATTTTCTTCTGCGAAACGGCTTGATAACTGTTCACGTTTGGATGATTCACAATACATGTACTATGCCATTTGGAATGAACTAATTTAAGTCCTTAAAATTTTAACAGCTGAAACCATAAAAATGTATATATAAAGGTGCGACAGGTCATGTACACTTGCCCTATTTACAGTTCCATTAAAGTAACACTTACTTGTATGATTATGATGAATGTATGTGAGCGTCGACCTGTGAAAACGAGGATTAATGTATTTGCGTACACTATCCGCACAGGCTAATCAGGGACGACACTTTTCACTTTAATGGATTTTTTTTAAATAATTCTCTTCTCAACGAAAATCCAGTCTAGATGGATAAATATGTGGACTGCTCTGTCTAATCTGGGACGACACTTTTCATTTATCCCTGTTTTCCCAGAGCGAGGCTCATTTTTATTAAGGCAACTCCATCTTTCTACATTAATGTACATTTAGGGGTGTTAAGAAAATGTTCGCATGTGACATAAGAGGCGCGCCGGTGGTGTTAACCATTCCATCTTGTTAAACATTATTCTATAACTTCATTCTAAAATTATTTTCCAATTTCCTCGAAACCGTGTTAAAATTGTGCGAGATATTATAATAACACAAATCTTTTTCAGACCCGTTTTCGTTCATGGCACCTGCGTGGCAACTTCAACTGAAACGCGTGCATCTCGTGCTAACCAAAATCTGCCGAACCACGTGTCTTCAAGAGAACGGCTACTACAACTTCCGCAGTGAAGTCGTCTGCATCGCCAGTGAGGGACCGGAAGCGCCCACGTGCTTCGAAAGTACGACTGAGAACTGGAGCTAGTGGTTTATCAATCTCTTAAGGCTTTTTCGTGTAAGGTCTGTAAGTGAAACTGCGGCCAGAAATAGCTTCAAATGTAAAAAGGGGCTAGTGTTTATTTGACGCATAATGCGAAGCTTTTTCGTGTAAGCTTCGCAAGTGAAAATTTGGGAAAGTATTTGCTTCATAATTGAGACTGCCGATCTCGTACATGACAATTTGTTTAACATGGTTGTAACAACGTTCGATACCCTGGCGCGTTTTAAATGCGGTTGTTAAGTGTGGGGGGGGGGAGAGGGATATTCGTCATTATTAATGAGACTGCTCATTTCCAACTTACAATTTCTATAACATGAATATAAAACCGTTCTACAGTGTAACGACATCCTGGTGTGATGACACACTCTCGTAAAGAATTAGATAAAAATGGACCACATTTTAAGATTATCAAAAATAAGATCATGAAAAACTAATTGTATGCATACGGATCAATGAAAACAGGCTATTTAATAATTATCAGAATCTAACGCAAATGTCACCAAACATTGCAAAATACGATTGTGATTTCGACATAGTAGCTCGGTTGTAGGCTATGAGTTTGTTATTATTACGGAATAAATATTGTATATGAATACATGCTAAACCAAACTGTCTGACCTATAGGGGGTGATTCTGGCGGTCCGCTGCTGTGTCGGCTGGGGACTGGAAGTTGGGAGCTACAGAAATAATCCGTTTCGGTTTCGGAAACTGCCTGCACGATGTTGTGCCTTGCGTCACTGCTTCTGTGCAAGCTTATTACGGCTGGATAGCCGACGTCACCAGTGAGCTCAACATTATCGCCTAACTAGTTTATTAGCCGTCATTTAACGAATGAAAAGCAAAGTGATTTAGATACGCGGACTATAATGACAATTTTGCCATTAGCTAAGGATGTTTGTTGATTGTTTTACTTTTCAGATGTGGTTTAAACGTGTCAAGTGATGCAACATACACTGAAAAATTACATTTTAACATACGGAATCCTGGACCCTTTTCCTATTTACCAGCATGTTTTAATGTTCAAATGAATGTTCCATGTATTAATATAATAAAGGAAAGAATATTTACTTGGTACAAGTATGTTTCATGTCCTTGCTTCATATTCAACAAATGAAACCGAGCTTGGATAAAATATACTTTATACTTGTATTAAATTAGTCTCTTAACGTCAGATCCGCTTATCAGGGATGACACTTTCCCCTAATACATGGTCTTCGTTTAAAAAAGACTTTCTTCGGACGAAAAGAACATTAAAAACGGAAAGTGTTGCTTCTGACGACACTTAACGAACATGCATTATACCCCGTGTTCCCAGACCACTATACAAACATGCATCAAACCCCCTTGTTTCCAGAACACTTAACGAACATTCATTAAACCCCGTGTTACCAGAACACTTTACGAACTTGCAGTAAACCCCGAGTTCCCAGAACACTTTACGAACATGCCTTAAACCCCGTGTTCCCAGACCACTTTACGAACATGCATTATACCCCGTGTTCCCAGACCACTCTACGAACATGCATTATACCCCGAGTTCCCAGACCACTATACAAACATGCATCAAACCCACTTGTTTCCAGACCACTATACGAACATTCATCAAACCCCCTTGTTTCCAGAACACTTAACGAACATGCAGTAAAGCCCGTGTTACCAGAACACTTTACGAACATGCAGTAAACCCCGTGTTCCAAGAACACTTAACGAGCATGCCTTAAACCCCGTGTTCCCAGACCACTTTACGAACATGCATTATACCCCGTGTTTCCAGAACACTTAACGAACATGCAGTAAACCCCGAGTTCCCAGAACACTTAACGAACATGCGTTAAACCCCGTGTTGCCAGAACACTTTACGAACATGCATTATACCCCGTGTTCCCAGAACACTTTACGAACATGCATTAAACCCCGTGTTCCCAGACCACTCTACGAACATGCAGTAAACCCCGTGTTACCAGACCACTTTACGAACATGTATTAATCCCCATGTTCCCAGAACACTTTACGAACATGCATTAAATCCTGTGTTCTCAGAACACTTTAGGAACATTCAGTAAACCCCGTGTTCCCAGAACACATTACGAACATGTATTAAACCCCATGTTCCCAGAACACTTTACGAATATGCATTAAATCCTGTGTTCCCAGACCACTTTACGAACATGTATTAAATCCTGTATTCTCAGAGCGAGGCTTACTTTTTACAGAATCAGCATCATCAATAATAGTCGTGATTTCATTTAGATATCAGCATCATCAATAATAGTCGTGATTTCATTTAGATATCAGCATCATCAATAATAGTCGTGATTTCATTTAGATATTAGCATCATCAATGATAGTCGTGATTTCATTTAGATATCAGCATCCTCAATAATAGTCGTGATTTCATTTAAATATCAGCATCATCAATAATAGTCGTGATTTCATTTAGATACCGGGATATCATCAATAATAGTCGTGATATCATTTAGGTATCGGGATAAAACATTTTTTTTTCGTTACAGTATTTTATTAACTAGATGGACACTCAACGTACATGACTTAAAGTGTAAACATTGGAGTTAAATATGACATACGACACACATGGGAATAATAAACATGACTTCATATAAAATACACATTAAAAATGACTGTAAGCGACGTAAAAAGTACTTTTGTATATGAAATGTGCTTTAAAAGGGGAATTTAAGTATACACATTTTAATCGGCTGTTTGTTTTTTCTACACTTTTGTTAAATGAGATGTTTCTCTATCGTGCAGAGCGTTAAAGCAAATTAAATAAAAATCAAATCTTTACGGATATATTTGAACGAGAGTTTCATAAACTGAAACTGATCAAATGAGCGTCGCTATGTGAAAACGGGGTTTAATGCATGTGTGAACAGTGTCGTCCCAAATAAGCCTGCACAGTTCTACCATGCTAATTAGGGGCTACAATTTTGCCTTAACTAGATTTTCGCTAAGAAGAGACTTCCTTTAACCAAACGATATCATAAAAGTGGACAGTATCCACCCTGATTCGCGCAATATTCACAGGCTAATCTAGGACGATATTTGTCGAGCATGCATTAAGCACCGTTTTCCCAGAGCGAGGCTCTGATATGTACGTTCTTACCTCAGAAGGACAGCATTTTTAAACTTCATTTCACTTTAGCACGACTATAGGAATATCCTCAGAACACTCGTACATTTCACCAACGAGCTAATACTATAGAATCATTGATATACGGCGGTAGAAAACTCGCGGATGGAAAACTTACACATTTGTGGACTCGTAAATTGTGTCCCCCCCCCTTAAAAAAAACAATAAAACCTAACAAGAACTAATTGTTTGTTGTGGTCTTCACTTTGAGAATCGGTTAACCCACGAAATTAATGAAAATTCATGACACAGAATAATCACGATGTCACAAGAGAAATCACGATGTAGAACGAGAAATCACGATTTCACACGAGTAATCACGATGTCGCATAAGTAATCACGGTATCACACGAGTAATCACGATGTCACACCAGTAATCACGATGTCACAGAAAAATGACGATTGTACTGAACCTATGCATCCTGCGTATGTGTAATACTAATACACAGGCACTCATTTAATAATAGTTCAAACAACAAAATTATAATGAACATTCTACAATAAATAGTAAGTGATCACAAATCATATACAGTATTATTATTGAAATATCCCCGAACAAACTAACGCACGCGAAGAACAACGTTTAAGGTGTTGTTAAACGAGCTTAGGATAAAAACACAACAGCCCGCGCTTGCAGGCGCCTACACCTATAAATTGTGTCATGTCCGGTGCAACGGCCGCTTAACGCTGCCAAACTTTGTACATCATCTGCATCCTCTTCGCACGTGTAGGAGTCGTAGATCGGCACGCAGTTCCCGTAACTGTCACTAAGAAGTAAATTTCCGCCGCCGGAAAGCCCGATGCAAAACAGCGGTGCGTTTGAGCAGTATTTTGTATCGCGCGCGGATCATGAGTCTCGTTAGAAGCCGCAGATCTGCCCAAGCTTGAAGCAGTTTTTGTTATGGAAGTCGTGCTCAGCAACAGCCGGTTCCGATTTTGGGCCTTGTGCTTGTGACCGTTCATTTTCCATGCCGACTTGTTTTGAATACAGTTCCGCTATCGCCCTACTTCCATTGCGCTGTTGTCTATTTTTCACGACGTCTCGGAGGTTGATCAACTTCTCGAGGGTTTCCACGAGACGTTTATTGGTGTCGCCACTGGCCATACTGTTCTCAATTATTCGATTCGCTGCATTGAGGGCAATCGTATCCGGTCCACTGCCGCCGCCGGAAATGGCGCCGGAGAAGGCTCTAGTCATTCTGTCGGCATAAAGGGAACCTCCTTCTCGCAGCGAACTGAAAAACAAATTTCAAGGTTCCTTTGCTTATTCTTGTGTTTTTGAATGAAACGGAAAAATGTGTTTGAATATGCGTATGTATGTATTAGTTAAAAATATTCATTTTAGCTCGATTGCATAGAAAGCATAAGGCTTAATTGAAACGCTCTCAAGTCCGCTTCCAGGGACTAGAACCAATATTTGGTGTTTATTGGGGAAATCTAAAGAACGATCCCACAGTAGGTCTAGAACCCGTGACCTCCCGATCGCGGACACAGTCTTCACTTCGCCACTGCGACTTTTATGCATATATTTTTGTTTCGTGTTATAGCTTACACATATGTCTCATACGCTGCGAATCCAACAAATCGCCTTAATGATATTTATTAAATTTCTAGGACAAAATCGCGCATTAAATGTTGAATAACGTACCAAGGCAGTTTTACTTTTAATTAATGTTGATAATTAAAGACACGATTGACAATGAATATACTATACCTTGCCAGTGACTTCAGGAAAGATTTCACGCTTTCTTCGGAGTCTTTATTCGCTGACACGTGATCTTAAATGGAATCAATAATTAAGCCTCGTGTGACAACTATACTTAATGCATGTGCGAAATGCCTCATGCAAGATCAGCCTGTGTAGTCCGCACAGTCTCATCAGACACGACAAATAACATCATGACTGGATTTTCGTTTAGGAGAGACTTCCTTTAAACGAAAACTACGTAGAAACAAAACGTGTCGTCCCTGATTAACCTGCGCGGACAACACAAGCTTATTTTGGGCGACCCCCTTACGCAAATGCATTAAGCCCCGTTTTCCAAGAACGCAGCTCAATTTCTTTACACGCATAGGAGATATCAGGCAAATTCTGTTGACTTCACAACTTTTTGCAATCTAATAAAATCATCGCATGTAATAATGCATTATTTTTTATTTTTTGTTTAATCTTAAATGTATTTTAGTGTTACAAGTTGCTTTTGAGTTTCAGAACAAAAGTGTTAGTTGTTTATTGTGTGTTTAAAGTTTTTTAACTTGTTATTTAACTATTTGAATGATGTAATACAGATTTGACAATAACTTTGACAAACTGAAAAATGATTTTTAGTAATAAAAAAATGGCAAAATTTTTCATGGATAAAGAAACAACTACAAACTAACAAGTACTTTCTATATGTTTGATGATGGCATACTGCATAAATCATTTTTTATAATTGAAGAAATTTTAATATTGTTTACTAAATTGTTTAAAAAATAAATGCCTATGTCAATAAAAATAAAAACTTGCTTAATAAGTAAATTAAAAACTTGTCTTCTAATTCACAAAAAATAAATCTACATTCTCAACCCATCGGTATATTCGAAAGGTCTGCATACACTGTTTCAACTTGAAATAAACATCTTTTGAAATAACAATAAAACCTTACATCCTAAGAACATTCACGTTATTATCAACACAGAACACGTGCTCATTGGATTTAAAAACATGTTTGTTGCGTCCTGATACTCAAACATTTCTATTCAGTGTGATTTAAAACATATCTTTACTCAACATCTCTTTTGAACATTTTGTTTTTATAGTATGAACTAAATTTAAATCAAAATTCGCCCTAATATACTTAGTATATAAATTTATCGTGAGTGCTTGTTCACGCGCAAAAATTATAATCAATTGTAATATTTTCGTCACCAATAAACAGACGAATATCATTTTGCGGAATGTAAATATTCATTTTAAACTATTCAATGTTTCTTATGTACGTATGACGGTCAAAAAATCTTTGTGACATGAAAAACGCAGCGAGTCTGAAAATTGTTAAATTGTCTCATAAATTTGTTTTATTGAGTTTCTGAACTATACATGTAAATGTCGGTAAAATTGAAAGCGACTGTTTTAACAATCCATTATAAATATGCCAACTGTATACGGTAGCGTAAGCACATTACTCCGTCTGCAAGCACTAAGATATATATTCCACGGACAAACGTAAGTATTGTCAAGGTCGCCGTGGTGTCATGGATATGGTGTCAGCATACCGACCTGCTTCGGTTCGAAGTTTAGTGTATTCCCCTTAAGGGAGCGTCCCCCCCCCCCAAAAAAAACCCAAGTACTAGCCCATGTGGGAGCGTTCCCCACCAAACACCAAGTACTAGCCCATGTGGGAGCGTCCCCCCCCCCCAAAAGAAAAAACACCAAGTACTAGCCCATGTGGGAGCGTTCCCCCCCCCCCCAAAAAAAAAACAAAAAAAAAACAAGTACTATCCCATGTGGGAGCGTTTCCCCCAAACACCCCATGTGGGAGCGTTCCCCCCAAACACCAAAGGAAAAGTCATTTTCGCTGTGGTGATCTTCATTAAAATGTGATGCGACCAAATTTGAAAATTCAGGATTAGAAAAGTTTCTTATGTCAAATCGATGACTGTTCATTCTTTTTGACACCGGTTGCATGGTTTGTCCAACGTACTGATTCTTACACAGTTTACATGTATGAGGTATATTACATCTTTAGATGCACAATTCATATTCTTCCGTAAATTACATTGCTCGCCTGTTACTGTACTTTTAAATTTTTCTCCAACGTGTATGGATTTACAATGGGAGCAACGTGTTCTTCCACAGGCACTGGACGCACGTGAACTGTTCAAACTGTTCGTAAATTGAGCACGTGTAATGAAGTTTCCTATATTATTAGGCCTTTTAACGCCAGTATGGGCTTATAAGTTTCATGCACACTTCTCACTTCTTCTTTCTGTGACAGGTTAAGTATGTCCCAATACTTGCTTATTGCGGCGCCTATGTTTGGCAATGACGGATTATATTCCACTGTAAATGGGATAACTTTTGTTTTTGCTTTATTGCAGGACTGTAATGCGTCTTCTTGAGATAGAGCAGAAACTTTTTCAAATGCACAATCGATAATTTTTCCGGATAATCTCGCTCTTTGAAATGATGCTTGAGGTCTTGAAGTGACGATTTGAAACTGTTGTCATCCGATATAATACGTCTATATCGCTTCGCCTGACTGTATGGTATTCCGTCCTTACTTTTAACCTTTTTTAATAATGAATTACACATAAGTTCTATATAATAACCACATGGCTTGTTATAAAATATAATTGCTGATGTCACAATTATTTTGATGCTCATTTGATTTTATTTCAGCGTATTTTTCTGTTTCCCTTTGATTTTCCTGAAGCCGACGACACTTTGTTCTACGTATTGACCCATTCAGACGACGCTGAGTCAGATACAGACGTCAGTCAGACGGCAATGTAGGAGACGCTTCCCAAAGTTTGTTTTGTTTTACTTAGATACTTGTAATGACAATTTCCAGAGATTCATGCACGACACCTGAACCGAAAGAAGACCAATACCGTTAAGTTGTAACAAACATTGACGTAATGGTTTTGTTTTCATTTAATGAATTAAAAACAATCGAAACAACCTAAAAAAAATTGCAAAATATCAGCATTATTTTTTGGTAAAAAACAATTTGTAGCAATTTAATGTATACAGTATCAACCTACTTATTAAAGATTGACTGCATGTTTTATTTTCGGTTGATTTCATCAGTTTCAGGCGTATTTCCGAAAGGACAAACACAGATAGATCGCTACCAAACGGAAATAATGCATTCTCTGAGAGAACAAACATTAATTACTATTAATATATTTTGGGTTTGTGTCACTGGTAATAATAAACGCAATGATTTGCAAAATATCAATCCAAGACATACTGGGATTTCTTGCAAACACATTAACTTATTGTGTCGGTGTTAGAAGCGATGTTTGAGTAGAGACAATTCATTTTGTCTTCTATTACATATTCTGCTAAACGCTGTCTTGGTAGGGATCGATATTGAGACACGATTTCGCAGAACCACTGTGATTTTAAGTTGTCCGCTAAAATTGTAAATGTATATACTATATAGACATGATAAAACTACATCGATATAATGGCGCAAAATAACATTTTGTTAGTCACATGTTTGTAGCATGAACTGTTTGTTCCGTGTTCTAGTATTTCATTGCAGACGACTAGGCGCTGACACATTTGAATGGGAAAATTTGAGAAATTTCACTGATCGAGCAAACATTGATGTAATGTTTTTATTCCATATCGGAAGAATATGAGCCATGTTGGAGTGTGTACATGACGTTTATCACAGCACATTTCACACTACTTCCGGCTTTGCAAGCCATCGACTTGCTAATTGTAACACAAGAGACTATTGTGGAAACGTACCCTGTTTTTCGGCATAGCTGTTTAACCCAGCTTTGCACTTTAAATGACCTTTACATAATTCCAGGAGACCCGAATTAAAACATTCGAGTATTCCAATGGCTGCTTCGAGAAAAATATCCCAGAACTTTGGCCACATCACTGCGTCTGTGTACAGCATGTAGGATGTAACACTGTTCATTGTAATGAACTCCGGTCTACAATCTGCATATATATACGACACAAACACACATACTTTGGCCCAGTTACAATTACGCGTTTAAATCGATCTCAGAATTTCAAAGTCATTACTCGGTCACTAAATTAATAGGGGAAGACATAATGGAACATAGATAAACTTTGACAACACAGTATTTCTTTCAAGATGACAAAATGAACACTACCGAAATATTATACTGTCATGATAAGGTTGTCGTTTAATTATCTAATCAAAATTTTGTGCCGTACTCTACTCAGTCAGCCCGTTTGGAAATATTTCCTCAAAGCCTGAATAGGCTACCGAAATGTGCCAGTTTGCTAGAAAGAACACAGTTTGACTTCAATATTTAATCGAAAAGTAGTGTACTAAGATTTTCTATATACAAGACGCAATACAATTTTTAAAGACCCGCGTCATGCGAAATGCCATATGCGGCCAGCGTAGCTTTTGCCCCGCCTAAGCATCTCGCACTCTGGTAAGGAGATACCTGATGAGACCATGAAACCTTGCGTGATTTAATAAAGGACCGCGCAGCTCCTTGCCTGACTGCGCATTTGCGCAGGCTGGGCTTGAACTACGCTGGCCATAATACCTATTTTCGCATGACGTGGCTCTGAAAGTGTTATTTGAATGTATCGAAAAAAACTGCGTGTTAATAAAATATTAACATACCTTTTATTTCGATGGTGTAGAAATAAACTCATCATAAGTCATGTGATGACACAAACGCTGTGATCTCTCGTTGTATAATTTTTATCGACGAACACTAGTGTTTGGTTTAAATATAAGTGCACGTAATAATAAAGATTAAATGCGATAAATATACGACTAACAAATGGAAAGAACAACAACAAATTAACTTTGTTTTCAATTGTATTATTTAACAACGTCAATTTGCTAGCTTTATTTCCAAGTCAGAATATACGCTGAATATCTCATTAAAGATATTTCTTGTTTATATATGGAAACAAAACATGCAGGAAAGGAAAATGTATTAGTAATGGATAAGTTATGCTGTTGCTTATTGTGAAAGTTGAAGCGTATTCGTTTTTTTTTCACGGTTTAATCTCAGTGAAGAAAATAGCCGTCAAATGTCTGAATTACCTTTATTGAATCGCCTAAAGGATAAAATACACCAAGACATCTGTATATTAGGTTCCATCTGCAGCAATTCTCTATATGGTCCACAGCCCATCTTGTCATTATGAGCGAGTCAGATGGCCGAATGAAGACATCAATATGAGCTCTAAGCCGACCAGCTCTACCCGGTACCGACACATACTGATTATTATAATCTCGGCTACATTTATGATAACTAGGGCGATGACAACGATGAGGGCTATGATGATGATGGCGATTATGTTGATGCTGCTGATGGTGGTGATCGTGTAGGTATGGGGATGATGATGTTGGTGATACGCAGGAGGATGTCATTTGTGTAGTCTAAGAGCTTTTTTTTGCAGATATGCCGTACATAGCACAACAATAAGACTTGTTCAGACTTCGTCAACATCATATGGTCGAAGTGTCATAGAAAAACGAAAAATTATTCATGTTCATTAGACATTATGTATTGCTAAGATATTATGTTCGATATCTTTACACCGTAACATTCTATTTCACATGATTTAATTTATAATGTTAGTAATATTGACACGTTATTGCGGACTTCATGTTGTTCTTCATGACTATAGTATTGTTGCATTGCTAGGGCGTAAACATTTAAAGTTGATTATTACATGACAAAACGGGCAGCGGTGATAAATGGTATGTTTTGATCTTGAAGATTGCAATTGTACGGAAGTATATACATAGGTATGTAGGTAATATAGCAAGGGTTGTAATCACAGTGTATTTTACCATAAGTATGATTAGGTTGCATTTCTTGTTGATATTGGCACAGGGCATTGTGAAACTTGAAAGAAGTAGTGTAGCACAATCTCTAATTTCGAATTCGCATGAGGTCCTGGTAAGTACGATGATCACTGAAAAGAAAATACATGCAAAATACGTAACTTTAACATGGATGTAAAGTGTATTATTTAATATTAAAGGGGCCTTTACACAGATTTTGACATATTTTGAAGTTTGTCATTAAATGCTTTGTATTGATAAATGTAAGCATTGGATCTTAAAAAGCTCCAATAAAAAATCAAGAATAAAATTTAAAAAAGGAAAAAAAGTAGCCGGTACGAAGGCTCGAACCACTGACCCTCGGAGTCCTGGAGTTAGTCTGAAGTAAAAACGCACAAATCCTCTCAGCTATTCCGCCGAGTGTACACAGCTAAAGTATTTTATACCTTATATAAGCAATCTTCGTAGTTTCGTAAATTTAAACGACAAAAACAGAACTCTCCAAATTATTCAATCGTTTTGCGTTGCAACGCTTTATAATTTTTATGTTTTCAAATTGTCAATAGAAACATATAATGGCTATATTGGACAATGGTAAATGTTCAGTAATACTGTTTCCTCACAAATATCATAACTAAAACGAAAATTTGCGAATCTGAAACAACTTTTTTCAATTTTGTCAATTTACCAAACCGCGAAAAGATCCCTTTTAGGGTTTCAGTAAAGCATCTCAATAACAATTTTATAATCGGTGCTGATAGAAAAAACAACATATAACTCTACTCCGACATACTTAATTATTTCAAATTATAAAATATAAATTGAATTTTTAAATTCTTATATAAGATCAGTGTTTCCTGTCTGTCGATATGCAGACGCCAAAAAGAGGAATTAACGAATGTATATCCCAGCCTTAAATGTTTACAAATGTCTTTTAACATGTATGCTGATAAAAGTATGTACATGTATTTTGAAGAGCGAAAACTATGTTTAAGCGGATGTTGCTAAAAAAATTATCAACATTCTTTGAATTGTTAGATGTATGAAATATATGAGTTAGAAAAATATCATACTTACGATGATGATTTATATAAGTAGGATTCCCTACATAAATATTAAGAGCGATTTCGTCAATAAGTTTAATTGTTAGAATATTTGAAACAGCAGTTAATCTGCTTTCTTCAGAACAAACTTTCACTGTGTCCATTATTAACGAAGGAAAATTTTCATAAATTAAGGTATTACGAACCAAAAAGTTCGATGTGATTTAACGAAATGACGATATACATATGAATCACGTTCAAATGAAACGTACGCATCAGTTATATACAATGCATATCAATCAGCATTAAAACAATGAGCAAATTGTTAGTAAATAAATTATATTATCACTATAAATTCAATGTAATATATCATAAAGCTGCATGATATGTCCAATCATACAATCTTGAAGTCTCTGATTAGACTATCGTCAATGCAAATGAATAAACTGCTCTAATGGACATAGCTTGGGACCGTTTCCAATAGTGCAGTTCGTGAAACCGATGTCTGAAAAGTAGTATCTATTTGTAAGAAAGAAATATTCTTACCATTTATCTCAAAATCATTAAATAACAACTCAATTTCAAGTGTAATAACATAATAGATTTATTTGAAAAATTATAATGAAAATCAAAGTTGTTTGTAAAAATATTCACGAAAATAAAGGAAACCAAACACAAATCATGTGTGTACAATATGCTGGCTCCTCAACTAAAACAACAACCAGATTCAACATTTTCCAACTAACACATGCGCCAGGAGCGGGGATTAACTAAGCGTCGCTCATGTGAGATGCTGTTGGACAAACCACTGCGCTAACCGAAATGCCGTCTTAGTAGAGCACCAAGAGCGTTCCATTTCGTAAGATAGACTTTGTACTAAACCCGAGGTTCTTCTTACTGGTGACGTCTTGGTAACTACAATATAATAGAGCGCAACAAAACACCGACGGGACGCAAACCCTCGAGAGTTTCCGTGGAGACGCACATAAATGGTTCGTTGATCGCCTGATACTCAACGTTATCCTAACGCACTCCGTTGATTGTGTAAACTGGCATGCCTATTGCACACTTATGCGGTTGCAGCCTTTTTGTATATAGGCATAACCACTACTCCGTTCAACGTTCATTACATTTATCTAAGACATCGGTGTTTATTCTAAGTATACACTGCGTTCATATGGCGCCGTAAGCCCGATCAGTCAAGTGAAAGTTCCGCTAATATCCCCCAAACATCGTGTACGTAGGTTTTCCTAGCTGTCATTCGTAAACTGGTTTTATTATACGCGAGTCTATAACATGGCTGATTCGTTATTGTGGTGTGGTGGTTTGAGTGCCTCTAGAGCTATACCAGCGGGAGTCTAAACTTCTTAGTGAGTTTCCCAAGCTTGAAAGGTTGAAGGGTTGTGGTCAGACTTATATCACCCACCTCTCCTCGAGGCCAAGAGTAGGGTCAATTAGATAGGAAAACCAAGGGCGGGAGACGCGCTAAAGCCTTGGCTGACAAGTCTCATAAAACAAGAAAAGCACGAAATATAAACCACAGCTCAAGACGGATGCACTGGGCCAAATACCGCATTATGATGATGCAACGCTTTCTACTCCGATGATGGCAACAATAGAGTGTTGGATGATGGTGTCCTGCGTATGCCAGATACTTGATTTATCGGCAATTAGAAGAGCATACGCGAGCTATTTCCTGATTAAATAAAATATGTAAACATACAGAAGTCATATGTTTTCCATATTTCTCTCTGTATTTGTAAACGCTTATTAGTAAATATGATCGAAGTCGCCTACTTGTTCGACAACTTAAAAAAAATACCACAAACAATTTAAGAGTGACATAAAAAGGGTCTGGTTGGGTCGTGGTATCATAAAATTGTTTAATCACAATGTATTTGAAAAAGCCATTTATTGAAGTATAGCGCATAAAACGTGGTTATGGAGCATTAATGTTAAGACTGCAGTTTTTACTGCTATTATATATGCTTCTATAGTGATGTATAGAAGAAAGAAACACGTCGAGCATGGTTGTCCATAATGATTTGAAGACCATTTTAAAAGTTATAGTTCCACTCTTAAAACGTTCGATGGTGGTAGAAGTCCTTGACATAAGAAGATTATTTATATGCCTATGGTAGCAGTAACAAAATAGGGTTGTAAAAGGAGAATACGTGACAATTATTGCGTACATTTCAGTAATTAAACGGCAAATTATAATGATTTTTAAAAAAAGTTTTCTAAGCATAAAACTATTATTTGCATGGGCGTTGCAGTCGCGCTGTTATTGAGTAGCTTATATAAAAAGGAAATTACGTCAATGATTTTGGTACGAAATGTGGGGGAACGAATTGATAAAAAATGCTACTTTCACGACAACATAAAAATATTGATACATACTGTAAGTCTTAAAAGGTTGATGTTATGTGCAGACGTGCATAACAGATCGTATAGAGCAGACTGTCATTGAGTGTATATCCCAGTGTGTATGCGTCAATAGAAATTGAGTATTGTCAGTTTTTATGCAAGTGTATTCTCCGGAACAGATCCCGACTACAACTATTAATTGTATGAATTTTATTTTATTAACATTTAATAAACAGTATTTGTCTGCTTATGGTATGATGTTTATTTAATAAACTACATTTATATACATCCGTTCAATCTTCAGATGTTTCAATATGTTTTTAAATTGCAATTGATAACAAATGAAGCCCTATAATCTGCACCCAGTTGACATTCCCGTATTCTTATACGGTCTCTATGCTGTATTAAAAGATATTATAAAACTAATGCTTATACGGGCTTTATTCCATTTAATGCGATATGAACACATTATTTACGTCTAAACAATCTAAGAAGATTCTTTGAAATATTTGTGGTTGATTTCGACGGAAAACTATTGCAGCCCTATCAATCTGCATGTGTTCCGACAGCATTGAAGATTTATAAGTGTTTTATCCCGTGTGCTATAATCTTTTAATTGCATTTAAAACGTAGTGAGTCCCTAATCATCTGCGTCCAGGTCCAAAGTCTGAGCAGGTTCCGAATTTGGTTTCATGCGACGGATAACTACTGAAGCCCGAACAATCTGCATGCGTCCGATAAACTTTACAAGGCATATCTCAGGTTTTTATATGTGATTGATTTGCGAAAGAAAAATAATAAAGCCCTATAAATCTACTGGCGTTTCGACAACATTAACATGGCATTTCTAAGATTCTTATAAAGTTTACTTGCGACGGACAACCCTATAAATCTGCATTCGTTTCAACGCATCCTATCAGATTCTTATATGGATCTAATTTCAACGGGGAATTTGTGATAACCTATTAATCCTTATGCATGCCAACAACCTTCACAGTGTATTTCACAGGTTTTTATTTGGATTTTAAATTCGACGGAAAACTAATAAGTCCTATTAATCTGCATGCGTTACGACAGCACTCACAGGGCGCGTATACGGTTACAATCGGGGATTGTATGGGATTTTTCCATATACATTTGCGCTCAGTCGACACGAACATCTTAATTTATGGCATTTAATAAGTAATGCAATCCTTATCCATGTGCGTTCTTATACTGCTTTAATTGCGACTAAAGTATTTTTATTTTAATTAAAATCGCGATCCATGTAATGGAAATTAAACATGCAAGAGCAAGTGTAAAATGTATTCAGTTGTGACGTAAAACGGTCCGTGAACAACCTTAGTTTGATGGTATACGCACGATGTAATAGTTGTCTATACGCAGATTAATAGACGTTCATAAGTTCCACAACGCTTTTTAATACGTCTCAAGCCATGCGAAAAGTGTATGGACGCAGATAAATATAATGTCATTAGTTATTTAATACAAGTACTAGCGAATAAGCCACCTTCATATATCGACTCGATGCACATTGATAGGGTTCCTTTAGCTCTGTAATGCAAGTAAGACCGTATATATGCGCATGTGAATGTTAACTGGGTGCAGATCAACAGATACTCATCATTATTAAACCTGAATGTGGCAGAGTCCCGGTCAACCCCGAACAAGCTATGGTTTATCCCGGTGAAGCCCCGGCAGAGCCCAGGTTGTCGCCGGTAATGCCCAGGTGGAGACCCGGTAAAAGCCGGCAGCGTTCCGGCGAAGCCCCGGTCTACCGTAACTCCGCCGAGAATCACCGGGGCTATTCTGGCAACAGACCCCGGCAGAGCTACGGCAACGCCCCGGTTTAATCGCGGTCGTCGCCGGTAATGGCCAGGTGGAGCCCTGGTGAATGCCGGTGGCGTCCCGGCAGAGCGCCGGTTTACCAATGAACCTGGCTATACCGGGACTCTGCCGGCATTCACCAGGGCTCCACCTGGGCACCACCGGCGACAACCGGGGCCTTGCTGTAGCTCTGCCGGGGTCTGTATCGGCCCCGATGGAGCAACGGTGCCGTCCGGGTTGTTCCCGGTGCCGTCCCGGTTGTTCCCGGTGCCGCGCCGGTCGATGCCGGTCCTTCACGGTAACAACCGGTTCATCCCGTAGGTATTAAAACATTTTAATACTTACCCGGTGGAGCGTGGAGCCCCAGTTGTCCCCGGTTCATCCCTGTCGTCCCCGGTTCATCCCGGTAGAGCCCCGGTTCATCCCGGTAGATCCCGGATCACGCACCGGGGCTCCACCGGCATCATAGTGAGAGTGGGCCTTAAGACCGTATATACGCGCATTTCAATGTACACAGATCAATAGGCAACAATCTCGTATAATCCAGAATTAAATCGTATAAGCACGATGTGAAAGTTATCTGGATACAGATTTATAGGTGCTCATTTGTTCCCCAACGCTATACCACGCGTATAAAACTTGCGAAGATCGCATAGAAGCATGTAAATAGAAGTTACACAATGCACTATAAATCTGTATTCAGAACTCAATCTGTTGTGCACGTCTACATCTAACGCTTACATGCAAATAGAAGTTACACAATCTGCATTATAAATCTGTATTCAGAACTCAATCTTTTTTTCTAACGCTATTATAAACCACAATTCTACGACAAATTATTGACGCAGACGAATAGGGTTTCATCATAATCTGCACTAAAAATCTGCATTACAAATTCTAATAGTGCCGCAAAATATACACCTCCCACTGTTCATCACGTGATACACAATCTGCACAAAAAATCTGTTTTCTGAATTCAAACTGTTATGCGCGTCTGCATATAACACTAACCGAAAAGCGTGACATCACAAGGAGGGAAAATTGCGTCTGACTTACAAAAACGGTCCTTTCTGTATCAAACACGATATAAACGGAGGTAGGCCCTTTTAAATAAACTTATATTGTTTGTTTTCCGTTTATTTATTTATAAATCATTACATTTTAGTATTTACTACAGAATGACAATGTGATGATTCGCCCCATGGTAATTTCGATCCCGATTTCAGGGCCTTATCTTAGTTCTTCTTGAATGCTCTGAGCTTTTATGAGTACATACGTACAACTCATAGTTCTTCTTGGTAAAACCAAATTCAATGTAAAAAAATATTGGCTCACATATGTCCATAAAATCGAGTTAAATCAACCTAATACATTGTTACAACCACAATGCCTGTTGCAATCGACATCAATTTGCGTGAATTTTGTTGAGAAATGCTCAAAACATAAACCTAATAACAAATCGTTCATGGCGGAAGCTGTGAATTGTCGATTTGAGCATAGCAAAAGAAAAGGTTACACTGCACAAATTGTTTTCACTGTAGTATCTGACGATGTCTTGTGGTAGCAGTTGAAATTGTATTGCGCATAACAGTGTAGTTTGAATTATGACACATTCTTATTACTGTATTCTCGCTGCGATCGATAAGTGGCAGAGCCCGTGCTTTTAGATACCGCATTGTATAAACAGTTATTGCGCTGTATGCTAATTGAACTGAAAATCCGGAAAAAATCTGGATGTAGTGTTGGGTGTTCTTACATGCTTAGCAAGTCTACCGCCCTGTGTACTCTGCGGTGCATTGACAAAGGGATAAACACGTGCAAATGTCTTTGATAAGGCAATAGACCATTTCAGAGCTGTTGAGGGTACTGATTATCGAGGGGTAGATCAAGTTATTACTGAAAGGGGTTGCATAGAAATATAAGGCTGTAGTGTGAAATACTTAATAGATATTTTATTTTTTCATGCTTTACAATTTAGTACTTAGTTAATTAACGGAATGAAATAAATATTAGCATAAACGTATATAGATGTACGTCTACTTATGTACATATTGTAAAGCTTGATACTGTGTGTGATTATGAAATAAATATTAAAATAACAGTGTATAGATGTTTGTCTCCTAGTGTACATATTGTAAAGCTTTGATAATGTGTGTAAATATTGAAATACATATTAAAATAAAAGCATATCGAGGGGTGAAAGCGAAACAGATCTAAGTGACATTTTTTCACAAAATGACTTTTTTGTATATTTTGCATCGCAACATCCTTGCCCATCATGTATTAAAATATCTTAGCAATCCAGGCAATCAAATAAAAAGTAAAATTGAAATTTGTCCTATTATAAAAGCTCTAAGTGAAATTTAATTATGTTTTTAGTGCCAAAAAGGCTCTATTTGCAGTGAAGTGCTACTTAGAGCTCTTTCGCATTCAGGTTGTTGATGTTAAGATAATTTTAAATGACACTTTTATCAATTATTAAGGAATATATTTACAATAAATAATATATTTGTATTTGAAAAACCTGAATAGATACTATTATGTAACTGATGAAAAAAATAAGAAAAAAATATTGATAAAATTATGCACTTAGACCTTTTTCGCAGTAAATTTTGGGTATTTTTTTATTTTCCTTAATTTTGTTGTGTTGTTTAACATATTTGATAAACTTTTTGACAACATTAATATAAGGATTTTATGGCTCTTTCAAATTATGTTTATCGAACCTGTCTGCATATAAAACCATAAAGCTAATTGAAAAATTGAAACCTTAATTGCATAAAAACTAGTTGAATTTGGAATGAATTTCAAGGAGATGTGATCCTTGTTTCACCCTCTTCCTAGTTCTGAATGCAAAACAATTTTTTTTTGTTACAAAACCACGAAGAATAAACTCATTAAAGTGCGTTGTGTTTAGAATGTTAAGTTGTATAAATGTCGGATACATGTACCTTTATATATTTCTATTTTGCTCTCGTGAAAAACGCATTCAGAATTACCGAGAACTTAGTTAAGTTGTATGCATAGACAGTGAAACATATTTATTAACATTTCTCAATAAATAAATATTAACAAACATGAATGTAATTAGTTGTTATTGTGGTATTTACAAACACTAATTCAGTAATTGAAATTCAGATTTAAATCTTCAAGCAAGTCGGGCTAGTACTATGGGAATTTGAACAAGCCCGAGTCAGATTTTACTAGCCCAAACATTTTTGTTAAAAATGCAGATAAACATAACATAAAACATCCAAAGAAGCATTCATTTATTCAATCTTTAGAATACAATACAAATCTCTTATTAATTGCATCTTCATCGAAGTTAGCTTCCTCGTCATCTGAGCCAGCCTCTTTCGGATCCTGAAATAAGAAAAAATTAATTTCACACACAGATTTCAATCAAATCACAATTATAAATATATACATAAAGTTTAGGTAAAAAATTAGCAGAAATGTGTCCCATATATCCATGTGAAAGAGAGAGCAAACCTGAACCACCAGAAAATATATAAGCAATTAAGTGCCAGGTTATTCTACAAAAAGCCAATTGACAAATGCGTCAATCACAGTTACCTAAGATTCGCATTCCTCAAAGACGTACTTGAATGACAACTGTTCGGCCATTACTCTCTGTCCCGAAAGCAACGCAAAACATTTATTTTACATTATAATAGTTATCCGGGAACCACAAAACATGCGCTTTATGCACAGTAATCCAATTATCGGCTGATTGCCCAGCACATGTGTGCAGTGTGTTAAAACATAAGCGGCTGTTGATTTAAGCTGCTCAAAACTTTGTTTACAAATATTGAAAATGAAAGTCACAGTGGAACTCGTTTTCTGTTTAATGAATTGTACAAGCACGTCGGGCTTGTAATAGTGGATTTCCTACAATCCTGAAAGAAAAAATACTAGTTTTTTGCTGACGGACTAGTGCGAATTTCGACGACTGCTAATTTGTAACTGAGGTGAGATGTGAATAAGTTGGTCAATACATTAATAACTTTTCTGGAAAGATGTGAATTTGTAGGAAACTGTGCTCATAACTCTGCTGCTATGATGTAACTTAGAAGATTACCATGCTGGTGAATTGTGATATGGTTTGTTACCATTCTAGTGATATGTTATTTCATTGGTAACTGAGATGGTGAATTGTTTATCACTAGCAGGGGTTCTGAAATATGCTGTCCGAGTTGTCAATTTCCCCTTCCGGGCAAGCAGCTTTTGAAAGCTGGCTTGTCAGGGGACAAGTAAAATTTCAGTGGTAAATTTTGTTTCGAGAACGAAACTTCAATATTTTCCGAAAATAAAAAACGAACTAGCTCACTTTTATGCCCCCCTTTAAAGAAGAGGGGGTATATTGCTTTGCTCATGTCAGTCGGTCGGTCGGTCGGTCTGTCGGTCGGTCCGTCCACCAGGTGGTTGTCAGACAATAACTCAAGAACGCTTGGGCCTAGGATCATGAAACTTCATAGGTACATGCCCCCCTTCGAAGAAGAGGGGGTATATTGCCTTGCTCATGTCGGTCTGTCGGTCGGTCCGTCCACCAGGTGGTTGTCAGACGATAACTCAAGAACGCTTGGGCCTAGGATCATGAAACTTCATAGGTACATTGATCATGACTCGCAGATGACCCCTATCGATTTTCAGGTCACTAGGTCAAAGGTCAAGGTCACTATGACCCGAAATAGTAAAATGATGTCCGGATGATAACTCAAGAACGCTTATGGCTAGGATCATAAAACTTCATAGGTACATTGATCATGACTGGTAGATGACCCATATTGATTTTCAGGTCACTAGGTCAAAGGTCAAGGTCACAGTGACAAAAAACATATTCACACAATGGCTGTCACTACAACGGAGAGCCCATATGGGGGGCATGCATGTTTTACAAACAGCCCTTGTTTAACTGGAGGTAGATTATTTTCCGATTATAATTATTTAATGTTGTAAACATGTCCACGCGTATATGGCAAAAGCCAATCACGCATAAGGTAACATTTATAGCAAAGAAACCAGCGCATGTGTACAGCAACAGCCAATCACGCATTAGATAACATTTTTCGTAAATTGCAAATGGCCGCAAACATGTTTTACCGACCTGCATTTGATTTTTTAAAAAATAGAACCACTTTAACGTCAAGCAATTACGCTAATCAGACCAATTATAAAATCAGTCCGGTTTCCGAAAAGAAGAGAAAAGCCAAGTATAAATATGATAAAGCATACACTACCCGACCCGTGATTTTTGCCTTATTCACGGAGTCAAGGCTGGCATTTTGCTTTTTGGGTGTAAAATCACAGCGATTTCACGTGACTCGTCACTCCGTCGCGCGAGAGCAAGATAATCTTCGCACTAAATCCCCTCAATGTTGTGGTGATTCGCCGCAATATGCCGTGATCACAGTGGATATGGGTGACATCGATGATTCGCCAATTCATGCATATAAACCGAATCGTATTGATAACTGTATACATAACGCTTTTCTAATGTTCACAACTATCAAATAATACAACATAATTGCAACATCACTTACGAAAAATAATCTTAAACATTTATGTCGGTAAATATATGTTTGAGAATTTCATTAACACAACTATATGACTACGCCATTTTTCATAAGTGTAAAGAATACAGTGCATAATGTGGAACACAGCTTTTATTGGACTAGCGTATTTAAATTTAGATCGAATGCATCGATCTAACAATAAAAACGTTTTATTGCCTCATACGCCTTCATGTAAAAAACGTTTTCCTCCTGGAAATTGTGCTATTAATGCATACTATTATCAAAACATTTTTTCGACACGTAAAGCGTTGTAACAAATTAATATACAATTCAAAACAACTAAATAAGTATAAATGTTCCGTTAAATTCCCAATTGAGAATAATAATTTATAATCCGAAACACACTTCCGATGCATTAATGTTAACACGACGTTTACAAATGCTTCCAATATACAGTACAGCCAACGCGGCACAAACATAATCTGCGGCTACGCCACGGCCAGATTATAAGTATGCGGCGGTCGAATCGTGTGTTGACGCGGCGTATCACCATGGCACTCGGCATCGATCCGCGCAACGACGCCGAGTCTGTATTGACCTCGCGTTCTTTCGCGGAGTAAATCCGCCGCATACGTACGCGGTAGATCGAGTGAAAAGATATCCACTTACATGTACATACATGACTGTATGTGTAGCGTAGAATTAATTACGCGCAACTGTTAATGCTTAGTTCGATTATCATTATCAAAGTTGTAATACGAAACACCCTTCCGAATTTTAATGCTAACGCGACATTTGGCAAATTCTAGCGTAAAATAAACAGTGCGTAAATATCCTTAGTTTTATAAAAAGCGCACGAAAATTATGCAGACATGTAGAACGTCGTTTGGAAAGTTTGGGTGTATTTTGTGTTGTATAAATACATGAACATCACGTCAGGCGTAAATCGCGTGTTCAGTGGGGAAAAAAGCCCCGATTAGACGTTATTTCATCATCTCTATAAATAGTAACAAATGCCAAAATGTATTTGATACTTAAGGAAATATCGAGAATGTTTGTGTATCGTTAATATTTACCAGCATTTGCTTTCAAACTGAAATATACTGGATTATCGGGTAATTAGTAGCGATATTAACTGTATAATATGAACAAAATAAAACGTGTTTATATACGCATATTCAAACAATAGTTATAATAAGCTGATAATTAACAAAACAACAAATATGTCGTCACCGTCTTGATTATTGATGTGGCTTCAAACTGCTAATTTTCTCAGCTTAAATATAATAGCAAAACCAACATGCAATTAATTTATAAATCCACCATATGCTGGAGCCTTGACCACTTGTATGTGCGAAAACATAATTACGTGACCTTGTTTATGTGTGAAATACATACACTACGGGCGGGAAACAAACTTAATTGGCCAGACACATTAACTATGCTTACATGTATATGCTAATACAATCTTCGCACAATAAATTTATTATGATTTTAATTATAATTATAATTGTTCTTTCAAAACTTGTTAACTACATGCAACTAATAATTTTAAAAAGATTTTTTATTTCATGATGCGCATCAACTCGGCATCATGTCACGGATCGCGGCATGCCGCGGCGGACAGATGCAAAGTTTTTCGCGGTGAAATGCAACTTGCCGTCGCATACTGACGCGGGTTCAACAACTGACGCGGCATCGACTCGTTTCGCCTTGCCGCCGCGGATCGCAAAATACGTTTGTTCCGCTTTGACTGTACTGTACATGTAGCCATCATGTATATTTCCCGACAAAAAAGCGCAAAAATTATGCGGCGATGTACAAGGTCAAGGTATAGAGTGTGCAAGTATTGATTTTTTATACAAACTGCGTAGCGCACAGAACATTGAATTCTGTTGATTTCGGTGAATGTTTCTTTGGTATTTTTAAAACAGTTATATCGCCAACAATTTGATATTTCTTTTAAAGTCATATCAAATCCAATACGCCGTATCCGTATCGTTACTGATAGAAGTAAAACATAATACCTTGACTTGTATATTTTTGTTGTTGTGAGAGACCATCTGAGTAAACGCCGAAAAATATATACAAACTGTTATTTTTTGTCAATGCCCTTTGATCCATTCTCGCACTTAATTGGCAGCGCCATCCTGTTGTTTCTGTGATTGTCACATCTTTTCACAGTTTGAACACATACAGAGAGTGCCAATTAGACACTAGAACAAACACTATCACCCGCTGGACAGTACAAATAAATAATCAAACGTTGAGGTTTTTTTGTTTTGGGCGTGAAAATCCAGAGAAATGCATGTACATTATACATCATCATATTTATTGAACTCTGCGAAGGCTTAGTGCTACGTTGATAATACTCGTTTTTTTTCCAGCAAAACAAACACAATGTTTAATGGCTTTAATATATAGACAATGATATAATAACAACATATTATATAACACAATGTCATAATAACATGTACTTAAAAATAGAACAGTAATGTATTTCCGATTTCCGGCTTATCAAGCATTGTGAATGTATCTACAACGCTCGGAAAGTAACGCGAGTAACATGAGTTATCCGCATTGGAGCCTGAAACAGAAAATAAATAAGTATAGCATATTTTAGTCCAAATAATTAGACGTAATCTACCAATTACATTTAAACTTTAAATGAAAGTGTTACTTAAACAATTTTCTGTGCCTTAAGGCGCGAATATTTTGCTAAACACTGTTAACAAAAGGGCTACACTTTATAATTCTTAATGAAATGCAAAAATAAGTATTAACATAATTAATAACGTCAATAAACACACACGGTAAGATCAAAGTTTAAAAGGAAAACTTATGTCATATTTCTTGTAAATTACCAAATTATTAGTTTCTTCTAAATCAAATACCATGTATAGAGAAACAAGGTATTTATAACCAACCAATGACGAAACACTATGCAACTTTCAATTTACACAGTGCTACGCTACATGTATATGGCAACAATATGGAATTTGAACAGTGGTAGTGTATTCGGGCCTGGAATATAATTGATTGTAAGTTTTAATAAACATTCTGCTAATGCAATTAGTTAAATAATGTTTACATGTTATGTTCAATAATTATTGCATGATCTTTCTGCGCTGTTATATTAATTTGGAGCCGTTAAAGCTACCGACATTACTTCATCAAGTTCATGTCGGAACAGGAGTATTTTAGCTAATACGCCCATTGTATACAACAACAACAAAAGCTTTATTATTGCAATGTACAATGTAAGTGTAAATATATATGTTACATGTAATGTAGTGTAACCATCAACGTAAATCGCTTAAAAAGGGGAATCACGGCGGTTCGCGGTGATTTGTGCTGATTCGCGCTGATTGCGCAACAGCAAGATACATCGCGCGACGGTCGCCGAGACATCACCCAAATTTTCTTGTCGCTCGGAAACACCGCGATTTGTCACATTGCATCGATTGCGGTGATGCGAGAATCGCTGCAAAAATCACGGGTCACGTAGTGTACGACGCCAAGCAGAAACGAGATTTCGTTGAGTCTTGGCTTATTGAATTTCCTTGGATTGAAAACATTACCGGTGTGTGTAAATGTAAACTTTGTAAGAAGTTTCCTTTATAAGCAGATAATTATATACTTATATTTAGCGAAGATTATTTTATTTCAAGTGAATTTTCTAGTCATGTTGAGATTATTAAATATCCGAGATGGTATCATGTGTGACTTAAATGTGTTCTTATTGTTTGCACATCTTGCTTGTATTTTCTAGTTAACTATGTATATAATCAAAAATAGAACTTAACAAAAGTGTATGTTTGTATTATTGCTTAATTAGTAATGATGTTTTCCTTTATTTATCTTGAAAGTACGGACAAGTACTTCTTTGGTACGGACAAGTGAATTTGTGGGTCCAACTTGTCCGTGGACAAGTAGACTCATAAAATATTTCAGAACCCCTGACTAGTATATAACCATTCTGGTGTGATGTGATTTGGTTGCTTTCTGTATTTGTGAAATGAGAATCAGTAGGTAACCATTCTAATGTGATGTGATTCGGTTGGTACGTGAGATTGTGAAATGTGAATCAGTAGGTTACCATTCTAGTGTGATGTGATTAGGTTGCAGCGATTTTCCTTGTCCAATTGAGAAAAGTACCCGTACCGGTCCAATTGGGAAAAATTGAGTCGTGAAAACCTCAAAATTGGGAAAAATCGAGTCGTCAAATCCTTAAATTGGGAAAATCGCGTTGTGAAGTTTGGGTCTTATTGAATACATCATACAGTTCAAACTTAATTGAACATACCCATTAAAATTATCATTTGCAGGCATGCCTTAATGACCATTAAGTAATAAAGTTGATATAAATAACAAAATATTATAAAGAACACACAAAATCAATTACAAAATGTTTTAATCTCTTGTAAAGCAATGTCTCTGTCTTTCATTTTTTTGAAAATTTCAACAATCTTTGATGTTTGATCAACTATCAGTTGCTGGCATCCCTCTCTGCACAGCATCATAAGTGCTGTCAATGTGTCCTGTGATAGACGGTTCCGATTGTTCGTGCAAAGATTGTTTATTAGACTGAACACCACAGAGGCAAGGTTACAAACCGAGGTAAAACAGTACGCTGGCTTCCTGACAAAAGAACCGGAAACAGTAACGACTCTATTGATTGCACGCACTGAATAATAAAACCCGAAATTATAAAATAGAGCGCGTTGTTACACATAACAATACGATTTTCTTTGTTCGCTCGCCGAAAGTTGGGTTTTGTTACGAAACTTTCGATCGTTTTGAGAAAAAAATCGGACGCTGATTGGGATTTTTACAGATGCCGATTGGGAATTTGGGAATTTTCGCTTGATTGGGAAAGTACCGTTTACCGGTACTTTATAAAGAAGGAGGAAAATCGCTGGGTTGCTTACTGTGTTGGTGAAATGAGAATCCATAGGTACACTACGCGACCCGTGATTTTTGCCTAATTAGCGGAGTCAAGGCGGGCATTTTGCTTTTTGGGTGTAAAATCACCGCGATTTCACGTGACTCATCACTCCGACGTCGCGCGAGAGCAAGATAATCTTCGCGCTAAATCCCCTCAATGTTGTGGTGATTCGCTGCGATTCGCCGTGATCGCAGTGGATATCGGTGACATCGATGATTGGCCAATTCATGCATACAAACCGAATCGTATCGATAACTGTATACATAACGCTTTTCTAATGTTCACAACTATCAAATAATCCAACATAATTGCAACATCACTTGCGAAAAATAATCTTAAACATTTATGTCGGTAAATATGTTTGAGAATTTCATTAACACAACTATATGACTACGCCAAGTGTCAAGAGTACAGTGCATAATGTGTAACACAGCTTTCATTGGACGAGCATATTTAAATTTAGATCCAACGCAATACAATCTTACAAAAAACGTTTTATTGCATCATACGCCTTCATGTTAAAAAACGTTTTCCTCCTGGAAATTGTGCTATTAATGCATATTATTATCAAAACATTTGTTCGACAAGTAAAGCGTTGTAACAAATTAATATACAATTCAGAACAATTATACCATAAGTATAAATGTTCCGTTAAATTCCCAAATGAGAATAATAATTTATAATTCGACACACACTTCCGATGTTTTAATGTTAACACGACGTTTACAAGTGCTTCCAAAATAGCCATAATGTATATTTCCCGACAAAAGAGCGGGAAAATTATGCGGCAATGTACAAGGTCAAGGTATAGAATGTGCAAGTATGGATTTTTTATACAAACTGCGTAGCGCAAAGAACATTGCATTCTGTTGATTTCGGTGAATGTTTCTTTGGTATTTTTAAAACAGTTATATCGCCAACAATTTGATATTTCTTTTAAAGTCATATCAAATCCAACACGCCGTATCCGTATCGTTACTGATAGAAGTAAAACATAACACCTTGACTTGTATAGTTTTTTTGTTGTGAGAGACCATCTGAGTAAACGCCGAAAAATATATACAAACTGTTATTTGTTGTCAATGCCCTTTGATACATTATCGCACTTAATTGGCAGCGCCATCTTGTTGTTTCTGTGATTGACACATCTTTTCACAGTTTGAACACGTACAAAGAGTGCCAATTAGACACTAGAACAAACTCTATCACCCGCTGGACAGTACACAATAAATAATCAAATGTTGAGGGTTTTTTGTTTTGGGCGTGAAAACCCAGAGAAATGCATGTACATTATACATCATCATATTTATTGAACTCTGCGAATGCTTAGTGCTACGTTGATATACTCGTTATTTTTCAGTAAAACAAACACAATGTTTAATGGCTTTAATATATATGATGTGATTTGGTTGGTAACTGAGATGGTGAAATGTGAATAGGTAGGTTACCATTCTGGTGTGATGTGATTCGGTTGGTAAATGAGATGGTGAAATGTGAATCAGTAGGTAACCATTTTTGTGTGATGTGACTTGGTTGCTTACTTTGTTGGTGAAATGAGAATCCATAGGTAACCATTCTGGTGTGATGTGATTCTATTGGTAACTGAGATGGTGAAATGTGAATCAGTAGGTAACCATTCTGGTGTGATGTGATTTGGTTGCTTACTGTGTTGGTGAAATGAGAATCCGTAGGTAACCATTCTGGTGTGACGTGATTCGGTTAGTAACTGAGATTGTGAAATGTGAATCCTTAGGTAACCATTCTGGTGTGATGTGATTTGGTTGCTTACTGTGATGGTAAAATGAGAATCTCTAGGTAATCATTCTGTTGTGATGTTATTAGGTTGGTAACTGAGATGGTGAAATGTGAATCAATAGGTAACCATTCTGGTGTGATGTGATTTGGTTGCTTACTGTGTTGGTAAAATGAGAATCCGTAGGTAACAATTCTGTTGTGATGTTATTCGGTAAGTAATTGAGATTGTGAAATGTAAATCCTTTGGTAACCATTCTGGTGTGATGTGATTTGGTTGCTTACTGTGTTGGTGAAATGTGAATCAGTAGGTTACCATTCTGTTGTGATGTTATTCGGTTGGTACATGAGATGGTGAAATGTGAATCAGAAGGTTACCATTCTGGTGTGATGTGATTGGGTTGCTTACTGTGTTTGTGAAAGGAGAATCCATAGGTAACAATTCTGGTGTGATGTGATTTGGTTGATAACTGAAATGTTAAGCAATAGGTTACCATTCTGGTGAGATGTGATTCGGTTGGTAACTGATCTGGGTAATTGTGAATCAGTAGGTAACTATTTTGGTGTGATGTGATTCGGTTGGTAACTCTGCAAATGGATGCTCATCAGTTAGTTTCTATTCTGGTGTGATGTGATTTGCTTTGTATCGGTTCCAGTGGATGTAAATGAGCAGGTTACAATTCTGATGAGATGTAATCAAACAACTGAATGATGTCAATTTGTGCAAATTATGATATTTTGTAAATTTGCTAATTATTACCTTATAACAGTTCAGTTACCTATCTAAGTTGCAATGCCCATTCTAAAAATACTAGGTGTATAATACAGGGTTCAATACCATGCTAATACTTATTATTGTAAATCATTAAAAATATAAAGTTGTTAATTACTTACCCATAACGTTCGTTGTTTAATGGACATGACTGCCTACAAAATAAGTCCAAAATCTGCCAAAGTATCAATCAATATAACAAATATGATAGAAAATAGCAACATAATTGAAAAATCAGCATAAAATTCCAATATGTGTTTCAAGAAGGAATGAAAAAAAAAAGGTTCAATCAAGTTCGTTGATACAATTCACCTTTTCTTACATGTTACTGATTGTTGGAAACACACACAACATCTACTATACTTTCGTCAAAGTGTATCTCGTTGTTGTTTTTGTAAAACAGTACAATATAAAAAAATCCAGTCAGTGTTTTGGGACATTTGATTACAAACAATTGCAAAAAAAAGTATTTAGAATAAAATAAGATAAATTGTCAATTTGAACTTTTCAGCACTATTAAATCATATCAATACAGTATTTTTATGCTATCTGTTTAAAGCAAAATGGTTCTAAGTAACAATATTTCCAAATATATTTAAAAAATACTCATATTAAGAATGTAAAGAGTATATAATTAAAAAAATGCGCAATAAAGTGAGAATTTCCAATACTTTTCAATTCACTTTATGTCACTTAGAACTTTCGCTCTGAAAAATAAGTCGATTTTTTTTTTTTTTCAGTGCAAAAAGGTTCTTAGTGCCATTTTTTTGCATTTTATGTATAATATTCTTTGTTTCAAAATGTAGAAAGTATTGCATATGAAATAAATACTGTAAATTGATCATTAAACGTTGTTTTAAAAGCACTTAGAACTTTTTCACTCTTAACTTTAAGTAAAAAAATGTGATATTTAATTGCGAAAAAGGTCTAAGTGACATTTTTTTAACTTCTTTATTTGTGAAAATACTAACATGTTTAACAAAAATGTGATTATAGCAGACAATTCTCAATATAACTTTAAATTTTAAAGCCTTCATTGTTTTAATTGTTCTTCTGATACAGTTTAAACCTTCTCCTGAACATTTTTGAAAAATGCACTTAGAGCTGTTTCGCTTTCACCCCTCGATATAGAACCCTTCCCTTGCCGTTGTCTATCCGTATGGTCGTTCGTTCGTGGGAGACAGTTGACTGAGAGAGACGTTTAAGAGTGTTGAGTGCTTAAGGCTGTCCGTATTAAAGACTTTGTTGACTAAAGAGATTGGTGAAAGTGTGTTATGCGTTAGGGAAGGTTGAGTTTTAAAGAATTGTTCTGTATGTGAGTGTGATCTTTGTCAGTGTTGTTTGAGTTGCTGTCAGGCTTTTCCCGCTCCATTTTAGGAATACGCCACACTGGAATTTTGGGAATTTCGCATTGTGAAAACCCCCATTTTGGGAAAAAAATTATTCGCAAAATTGGCTCAAATGGGAAAAATTATCGCATGTAAATAGTGTTTCTTATATTTCAAAGAAGCCGTTAACTGGTAAATAACGACTATTTTGATAACTTATTATGCCCCCCTTCGAAGAAGAGGGGGTATATTGCTTTGCTCATGTCGGTCGGTTGGTCGGTCGGTCGGTCAGTCGGTCGGTCTGTCCACCAGGTGGTTTCCGGATGATAACTCAAGAACGCTTGGGGCTAGGATCATGAAACTTCATAGGTACATTGATCATGACTCGCAGATGACCCCTATTGATTTTGAGGTCACTAGGTCAAAGGTCAAGGTCACAGGTGAAGGTCACAGTTACTGGAAATAGGCATTTTAAGGATTTAGCATGGTTCAAACAAGGGAAACAACTACCGTTTATGCACGTTTTTTTATTACAGCATTTGCCTCCCTTTAATTCATTTAAAATCTCATTTTACAGCAGAGATTCCAAATCTGACCTGTAAATGAGCCCCATATTTACTGCCAGTGCTAGGTTACCTTTTCCCATTTGATCATTCTTAAGTATTGGTATTGTACTGCTACTGCTACTGCTACTGCTACTGCTACTACTACTACTACTACTACTACTACTACACACCACCACCACCACCACCACCACCACCACCACCACCACCACCTTTCACAGTGACAAAAAACGTATTCACACAATGGCTGCTACTACAACTTATAGCCCATATAGGGGGGCATGCATGTTTTACAAACAGCCCTTGTTATTAAAATTTTACAAAGCATTATGAACCTGTGAGATAAGTGCAGGTTTTTTAATCTGAATTTTGGGAAAAGGCCTGGCTTTTTTTTAGGTGAAAAAAATCGTGCGAAGCGCCAGATTTTGAGGAAAATAAGGAAAGTCTTAAATAATCATTAACATATGTTAAAGTTTTTAAAACAAATTCAAGGCAACAGATAATTTAATTATGCAACACTTTCTATTTTCTACACCGGATCAGGTTAACTGATATATTTTAAGGAAATTTTTTATTTTTTTGGAATTGGGAATTTTTTTTTTAATTGGGAAAAAAACAACCAGATTTGCATTGGGAATGGGGCCGAATTTCGGACCCGTGGCATAGGGCGGAAAAAGCCTGGCTGTGCAAAATGCGGATGTGTTGGTGTTTTGGAGAGATTTTTCATTCGATTCTTGTCACTGATTAAAATGTTATGATAAACAAACAAGAATAACAAGCGAATAATATATATATACTGGCATTTCCCCAGGAATTTGGTCAGGCACTGCGGCAGGCGGTTGGTGTCGAATTCTTTATATACTTTCTAAATGTTATAAATCAAAATCCACACTACTTTGGAGCTACCAAATCACAACATTTCTTTTAATATTTATGTATTTGTCCTCAGTTCATTTCATTCAAGTCATATATTATAATATTAAATAACAACCAAAATAAACAGAAAGCAAAAAAAATATTGAAAAACTTTCTGTGACCCATGGAAAATCTTGCTTCCAACTACTGGTCGTTTATTAGATTGTATTCTGTCATGCACAAAGACTTAAGAAAAATGTGTTGCAGGTATATAGCAAATTTCGTTAATATGAAAGAAACTATATATCTATTGGATCTGAATATATTAAATATTGGTACTGTTAAGCTATAGTCGCCGTTAAGAAATAATTTGAACACATTTTAAAGTCTCTATAACGCTCAAAATCAACGAGAATTTCGTTAAATTTTTCGTCAAATAAAGTTAACACCTTAACAATCAGTGTTCCTTATAGCAAATATTCAAAATTACAACGCTAGATGTGATATGATTACATAGATTTTTGTAGATACAAAATGCTCGTGTTTATTTATTTATGGCCATAATTAATTCCCGCGAATATATCTATTCATACGACACACAAACACCATTTTAGTGTCCATGTGTCGTATGAATAGATATGCAAAACAATAATGAAAACGAGCATTTTATCTACAAACATCTATTTTACCAGTCCACATCTGGCGTTGAAATTTCGGCAATTGCCATAAAGAACACTGATTTTTAATTGGTTAAGTTTATTTTACGAACAATTGTATGAAATGTTCTATGATTTTGAGTAGTTATGTTACTGTAAATGGTCGAGAGCAATCAAATAAGACGCTTGATTCCAATTAATTGCATTTATAACTTTAATTAAGCACAACCGCAACACACATCAGTTATGGTTTGTTTTTGAAGCAAGTTCTTTATACATTTTATTTTCTGCAATAGTCGTAAAAAATTAAAATATTTGAAAAGATCGCTGTGGCGTAGTGGATATTGTGTCCGCCTAGAGATCGGGAAGTCACGGGTTAAAACCCCACTGTGAGCGTTCCTTCGTTCTCCCCCAAAAGACACCAAGTACTGGTTCTAGTCCCAGGAAACGGACTTTGAGCGTTTATATAAGCCTACAGCTTTCGATGTAATCAAGCTACAATAAATAGGTTTAAACTATTAAAATAGAACAAACAAACAATTTGAGCATATCCAGTCTCCGCTAAACATGGGCGGACCGACGGACATGTCCTGTAAAAAATTTTAAGGTCCGGCCTGTCGGTCTAATTTACAGGACTGATTGTCCGGTTAAAAAAAAGAACGAAATTGTTGATTATTTATGGTTTTACAGCTCTGAAAGTTTTCCGCGGTATAAAAATAGCGATTGCGTCTTTCCGTTCCAACGCTCAACTCTACGGAATTTTGCGATGCACCTGATTTGTCCATTTTGTTGCGTCGTTTCCATATGACGAATGCTCGTCAGGTGGGTCTAAATCCATGACGGCCTAGTCGCTGATTAAGTTAATTATAAATCTGATAATTAAATGATACAATATCAATTTGTATGGACGTAATCGAGATAGTTATGAATAATTTAATAATTATGATCATCTTCATTCGCAATGTCATGATCTTGACAGTCAATGTCCCTGCGTGAAAAAGGCTGGAGATCAATGATCTAGGCCGTCGTCGGTTTAGGCCGTATTAACCATGCGCACTGAGACTTAGCAACAAGAATCAACAAACGCTACTGCCGAGTTTGACTTTGAAAACTGTTTGAAAAATGTTTCTACGATATTACGAGGGAGCGACTCCCGGTGGAAAAGACCGGCACCACCTGAACATGAAATGCTCCTAAAATCTTTTTGTACATAGTGCAATTATAATGATAAATGTGTTCAATAGTTTTCAGAACATGTTTCATCAAACTAAACAAGTACCATGTATGGCCCCTTTTCGTGTTATTTTATTAATATATTTATGTAGTTGGTAGGTCCTGTAAAAAAAGAGGAGGTCCTGTATTTTTTCCCAGTTTACAGGACCTACTGTCCTGTAAAAATTTGACTAGTTTTGCTCTTAATCCACATGTACCGGTAATAATTGATCATTATCGGCCATTATTAGGTGACAAACACCATAATTGATCCCCATGAACGACCCGTAAATCGTTCATACATGTTATTTAAGCTCCTTGTGCCAACACCGCTGATAAGAGCGTGCATGTTTTGATTGAACATTGGCCGAATGCAGACAGCAAGCGGTTGTGAGAATTTCAAATGCACGCATTTTAGCCCGCTGGGCTAAAATCGCCTGGGGAAATCATTATTCTTATAATCCATGCATTACACTTTTGTTATTTTCTATTTTGTATATGGCTAAAAGCAATTGTATGCTTTAGAGCTAATACATGTTGCTGCTGTAGATGTTGTATTATAATTCCCTTACGGCAGATCTGACCGCTATTCATATACAATTAACATAAGTATTAAGTAAAATTTGAACAAATTATTTATAAAATTTCTGTAAATTAAAAAAAAAAAATTAAAATTTGAAAATAACCTTTCTTAAAAACCTAAATTGTATGTTCGGAGAAAAGCATAGGTAAACCATTTATTGGTACATGTTGTTGTAAACACACCGCGTGCGTTCCTTTAATTTTTTTTTGGTTAATAATAACTGTTCGATATGCAAACACGTTGACATTTACGCTTGATGTGTTTGAAACTTTGATTAAAATCTTTCTTCTGCGAGCACACCACAACATGTAAGTTATCTTAATTTGCTCATTATAGATAAATTGACGATGTATTTGTGTTAATTCATGCCAGAAAATAGTTTAAGTTGCTAATTTTACCAATAAATCCCCGCCGGATTTCAGGCGGCGATTTTGCTATGGTTAATCGCGAAACCAGTTGCAACTCCCAGGACCCGGAGGGTCAATAGCTGGGAGTTGGATGAGCTGTACGTATGTACTCATAAAAGCTCAGAGCATTCAAGAAGAACTATATCCTAGATCTATGTACTCGGTTTTCTTTCATACTCGGCATTTAATACAGGAAACACTGTCATGGGCATTTATGTTTCATTGATAAAAATATTACACGAGACTAAATATCATAACATTTAAATCGCTAATGTCCATCAATTCTCACAACTACTGAGTACCCTACAGGAAATTTTTGTTTGTTCGTGAAAGAAATATTGGAAACAGTTTTAATTCATAATGTGTTTTACGTGTTTGCTTATCTATACATTTAATTATTGTATGTTCCCCATCAGCTCTCGATGTTAAAATATTGTTTGTAAATGTTGTATTACATATAAATAATCTCTCCCTTTAAATGTATAATTGCTGTCAGCGCCCTCTCTTGTTGCCAGGCGAAGCCACCCACATCACTCATGAGGGGGAATTTTCGCGTCGATTACCTTTTATGGGGGATTTTTTACGTAGTTTCTCATTACTTCCTTTTCAAGTTTTGTACATGTTTGCACTTTATTCCTTTGCTTTTTTATCTGAGTATATCTGACACCCATAATCTTCTTTTCTCATCTCTTAACAAGTCGGCGTATATGTTTTTTTTATAAATATAAACTGCTGGATAAGAGATGACTGTATCAAGAAGTGTGAATAAAATAGAAAATACTTGTGATAAATAAAGATATAACTTTATTAATAAAACAAATGAAAACTATTTTCAACAATCACAAACGTTCGCCGATGCATGTGTGTGACAGTCTGTTCATGATTTTGCACATCTTCATCTTCAATTTCTATCGAGTTGTCATTTGATGGACGCGGTCGGCCGATGCCTGTGTGTAACTGTTGTTGTTGTTTTATGAATACTATCTAGCATTGTGTATTATTTTATTATCCGGAAACGGGTAGATGTAGATGTATGAATCATGCAGGTGCGCGAAACGTATATTTCCCGTATACAGCCGTATCAATAAGGCTGGAAAACACTAACAATATCTGTTCAGTGTTACGGGTTTTGTGTGTGTTTATTTTTTTTCCTTTTTTAGGGATATTTTTTTCCACAAAATAGGGTAAAATTCATGGGGGAAGCCGCCGATATTCGACGGTAAATTTGGCAAATCGAGGGCCCTGGCTGTTTAGTATGTAGCCCCTTCAACTATATACCTATTGATGCACTTAGTATAATTGTTGCTAATATTGTCATGTATGCATGAACTGAGCTTTAAATAATAAACTTGGAAACTTGGCATGGGTGGGTGTGAAATACATTATTCAATATCACTTTTAAATGAAAGGGATCAAGACAATACGTTTATGTTCAATTATTATGCCCCCCTTCGAAGAAGAGGGGGTATATTGCTTTGCTCATGTCGGTCTGTCGGTCGGTCAGGTCTGTCTGTCTGTCGGTCTGTCGGTCCGGTCCGTCCACCAGGTGGTTGTCAAACGAAAACTCAAGAACACTTGGGCCTAGGATCATGAAACTACATAGGTACATTGATCATGACTCGCAGATGACCCCTATTGATTTTGAGGGTCACTAAGTCAAAGGTCAAGGTCACGGTGACCCGAAATAGTTAAATGGTTTTTGAATGATAACTCAAGAACGCATATGCCTAGGTTCATGAAACGTCATGGGTAGATTGATCATGACTCGAAGATGACCCCTGTTGATTTTGAGGTCACTAGGTCAAAGGTCAAGGTCACAGTGACCCGAAATAGTAAAATGGTTTCCAGATGATAACTCAAGAATGCATACGCCTAGGATCATGAAACTTCGTTGGTAGATTGATTATGACTCGCAGATGACCCCTATTGATTTTGAGGTCACTAGGTCAAAGGTCAAGGTCACGGTGACCCGAAATAGTAAAATGGTTTTCGGATGATAACTCAAGAACGCATATGCCAAAGATCATGAAACTTGATAGGTAGATTGATCATGACTTGCAGATGACCCCTATTGATTTTGAGGTCACAAGGTCAAAGGTCAAGGTCACGGTAACCCGAAATAGTAAAATGGTGTCCGGATGATAACTCAAGAAATGCTATGGCTAGGATCATGAAACTTCATAGGTACATTGATTATGACTGGCAGATGACCCCTATTGATTTTCAGGTCACTAGGTCAAAGGTCAAGGTCACAGTGACAAAACATATTCACCACAATGGCTCTCACTACAACGGAGAGCCATATGGGGGGCATGCATGTTTTACAAACAGCCCTTGTTTTATTTTTAGCGAACACGATGAACACCGCAGTAGATATTATGGGTCTGTGGTGATTGGCCGTGTTAGCCGTATATCAAACAGCTCCAGCGACATATTGATTCTGAACACCCATCGCGGGGTTTATATTGTAAGCGAACACCGTGAGGTGATCATCGCGGCGAGTGGCGTTTGTGTGTAAAGTACACTGCGCCTGTACTGACTAATCACAAAAGGCTTGGTTGCGATTGCTTAATAGCATTTAAAATATATGAGGGGAAGGAACTGTGTAGAAATAAGCACTTCTTTCGACCCAGAGGGATACACAATTCTTAAGTTAATGGAACCTTGAGCTTTACTGGCAGAAGTTTTGACTGGTAGAAGGCTAACTCAAATATTGTTGCTTCAATTCATGGTTGATTCAGAATCCAAGCTAAAAACATTTCATGTACATCAACTTAAGCATTAGGCAGGGGACAAAAATATTTATAAAATTGCACTCGTCCTGCAGGACAAGTGCATTAAAATTTGTCACTCGTCTGCAAACACATGCACTTGTCCTTCAAATATGTGTGAAAGAAAGATTGCAAAGGACTGATATGACTAGCAATGCTTTTCCTATATCACTGCTAAAATGCTGCTACTTAGTTATTAATGCCAGCTGATCACAGAAGAAAGGTTAACTTACTTTATTTATGAGGAACACAAAATAAATAAATGAAGACAAATTTGTTTTTTCTTTTTCTAATGCTTGCGGCTTTCCATTTCGGATGGTTGAACATCGCTCGTGCCCCTTTAAAGAACGCTCGTATGTCAGACATATTTCATATGAAATTCAGACTGGTTTAAAACCGAACTTCGCAGTAAAATAATTCTTTAAAAAAATAAATACTTACAGTGAATGAGGTCAGATGGTTCCCTGTCAACATGGACGCGCAAAGTTTACACCAAAAAGCCAATATTACTCGGGACACAGTCTCGCATAACAACGCTGTATGAAATTTCATTACGATTTCTGGTCATATCGTTTACTTTCGGAATAGATATGCTTAAGAAATGATTTTATTAATGAAAAAAGAGTTAATGGTCAGACAATCTATATTTTAACATCAGTTTTTTTCACTCGTCCTGTAGGACGAGAGCTTTAGGGAAATTCACATCGTCCTTCAAGATTTCACTCGTCAATACGAGCGGACGAGTGGAATTTTGTCCCCTGATTAGGTGGTTACACTCATCTCAAAAGTTCAAATAA